>NC_080673.1:57810879-58113909 GCF_030445035.2 Dasypus novemcinctus
AACTAAAATAAAGAAAAAACTAATTGGCATATTAAAATGAAAAATATCATAATAATTTTTTTTTTGGTGTTAGGTGTTGCCCTGTATGTACAGTGGTAAGGCAAGGCAATCTCTTCCATTTCTTCCTTGGCGTCTACATTCTTTTACTTTTTTTTTTTAATGTCTCCAAAAAAGTTTTAGGTCACAATAAAGTCACATATAGAACATAGGGTACTCAAATATACCCAGCATCAAACCCTTTCTCCCTTCCCCAGCAATGATCTTATTACATGTAGATGATACATTTACTGTAACTGTTGTACAGATATTGAAATATAGCCACCAACCATGTTTCCATTATGATTTACACTATGGTTTACATTTTAGACTTTTATAAATTATTGGTTATATTATAGTTTATGTTTTAGACTATACACTTTTATAAAAATTTTTGGTGAAATTTAACATGACCTGTATCCATCATTGCAGGATTATGTAGAACACCTCCATTGTCCCCAGTTACCCTCTCTTCCAACTATTCTATTCCTCTCACCCCCTCCCCTCAGGGCTCACTGTGATGACCGTGCTTCACTGCTTGAATGACAAGATTGTTAGATATTTGCAACAATGCTGGGGCCTTAACACACTAGTCTGTCCTCCTTGATTGAGAGCCACCCATGCTCTAGAGAGATACCCTTCCCTCTGTTTGAGAATATCAGGTCTCCCCAGGATGGGGATATAACACCTTCCTGCTCATTGTATGTATCACCACCCAATGATATAAGACACTATGACATGATAAGCACTCACAAACTCCCTGGATGCCTCCTGTCAAACACCTTAAGCCAATAACCCTTCCTTATTATTCCTTATTATTTCTTTATTTCTAAAGAGTTTTCTCAGCATTATACTTTGAACTACATATCCAACAATCTCCCATGTTCATCTGCTCCCCTCCAACCCTCCCCCCAATTCCATGGACCATCTGACCCATCATCCCAACACTAGGCCCCATCAAGCATGCTACTTACCTTCACTTTATTATAGATTTCACCCATGTGGGCATTGGTTCACATCCTTCTTCTCCTCTCCCCCATTTCCTGTTAGCCTATCTTCTAGTCTCTGGCTGGTTTGGTTTGATTAACTCATGTCAGAGAGGCCATGTAGTATTTGAACTTCAATGCTTGGCTTGCTTCACTCAACATAAATGTCCTCTAGATTCATCCACGTTATCCTGTGTATTAGTACTGTATTCCTTCTTACAACTGAGTAGTCTTCCATTGTATATATATATCACATTTTGCTTATCCATTCATCTGTTGTTGGGCATTTGGGTTGATTCCTACTTTTGGCAATAGTGAATAATGCTGTTGTGAACATTGATGTGCACACACCTTTTGCACCTCAAAAGAGTTTATCAAGGAAGTGAAAGAGAGCCTACCCAATGGGAGAAAATATTTGGTAACCATATATCTGATAGAAGCCTAATATCCAGCATAAATTAAGAAATCCTATATTTCAAAAATAAAGACAAACAACCCATTTAAAAAATGAACAAGCGATTTGAGCAGATGCTTCTCCAAAGAAGAAATAAAAATGGTTAAAAAGCACATGAAATGATGCTCCACATCACTAGTTATTAAGGAAATGCAAATCAAAACTATAATGAGATACCAACTTACACCCATTAGAGTGGTGGCTGTTAAAAAACAGAGGACTAGAAATGCTGGAGAAGATGTGGAGGAATGGGAACACTCATCCACTCTGGTGGAAATGTAGAAGGATCCAGCCATTGTGGAGGAAAGTTTGGAGGTTCCTCAACAAACGAGCTATAGATTTGCCTATGACCCAGCAAGTTCACTGCTGGGTATGTACCCAGAAGAACCCAAAACAATTTATTGATTTATTAACACTGTTTAATGCGTCCTTGTGGTTTGAAGGGACTTGAAAATGGAGTTATTTTTACTTCTAAAATCTCCAAAGTTGTGATTTTTTGGGTTCACTTTCTTCAGGAAATCATTAACACCATTGTGTGTCAGAGCAAAAAGTTAGATGGTTAAAGGTACCAGAGAGATGTCTATCCTGCCAAGATATGTGTTTTGTTTAGAAGATGAAAGATGCAGATGGAACGGCAGAGGATTGTTAAGAAGAGGGGAAGTTTTAGAAGGCTAATTCAGAAATGAGAGGGAGAGCTTATTGAGACTGAGAAGGAAAAGGGGTTTAGGATTGTTTTCCTTATTTGTTTCCTTATTTGTTTAAGAGTAGCAAACCCCAGTAACAGCTTATCCTGATGTTTGAATTTGTGGGTGTAGAATATCTGTGCATGTAAGAATCAGAGAGATGAATTAGGAATCTGTGGTAGTCTATCTTTGAAGGGAATTACCATGGTGAGGGCTATGTCAGGGCACATATAGAGCATCTAAATGTCCCAAATGGAAAGAACTACCTTGGAGCCAGCTCCACTTAAGAGAGGAGCTGTACAGGTGATGTGACCTCATTGGACTAGGTTTAGGTCTGTCCCTATACTGTGGCAACCCACAAATTGAAGACGAATTAGGAAAATGAAGATGAGTTGTTTTTTTTTTTCATGAGAAAGTTGTGGGAAAAGTTATAACTGCTAAAGATATAAAAATTGACTCAGAATTAGTTTAAAAATTAAGGCCAAATTTATAGTTTTTAGAAAAAATGACCAATCTGAAACATTTATTTAACTGAAAATATCATTTATTACAATACTGTATCTTGCTCTTAATTTATCTTTCATATCCTAGAGACTTATCATTTATTTCAACAAAATTATTTTTAAAGATGTGCAATTAAGATTTTCCTTAAGTTAAGTAAACAAAAGCACACCATTAACATAAAATTCAATAGTGTTTTGGGACTTCAGTAATAACTTTCACAATAACCAAATATAGGATCTTCTTTATTTTACTAGAGAAGGTGCTATTCTCAAAAAGAATTTAAAATGAATAAAAAAATGTAAATATATAAATAAACAAAACTTTTCTGTAATGCCTAAAATATTTTAAAAGGAAACAGAAGTAATTTTTATTTTACATTGAGAAACAAAATAGTATATATAATATATATAATAAATATTCTATATATATTTATATATATATACTAAAAGGACAGATACCACTTGCCTAGAACTCTGGAGGATAATGGAGACTGGAGAAGGACTCTATGAGTGCTTAATCAAAGAAAAGGAAAATAATCTCCAAGATCAGGTTTAAAATTTCTGTCCCATGCCTGCCATCCTCGACCTCGGCTCCTCACTTGGTTCCTCAAAACTTGGGAGTTATGCAGAGGTAGCCCTGCCCAGGTCCCTCTTGCTATGGATGCATACTATAGAGCACTCAAAGCAACAAGTTAGATCCCCATGGATATCTAAGCAGAAGGAATGAAGTCTGCAGAGTCCCAAGGTAGAAAACAAGCTGCTGATTGGTACTATATACAAAAGCACTCCAAAGGAAAAATACAAAAAGAGATTCTGTGGCAGAACAGTTCACAAGAAGTATGCACACATAATCCAGTTTCTGTTGGTTGGACCACCTAAACTTTAAACTGACTTTTCTGGATTGACCCAACTTTCTAGATTCATTCCAACTAGCACCATATACTCTAACAGAGAAAAACTGGAGGCAGAAAAGTCTCATAAAAATGAAGGGTGGGGGAAATTGAACTGCTGTTAGACAGTACTGGTTCCAGAACTGAAAACTATAAAGAAAAGGAGCAAGCACTGAGTGAGAGGGAGAATTTAAACAAGTCATAGGAGCTGGGGACAAAATTCTGCACAAAACAAGCAGAACATATCTAGACTCCTGAAGAAGGAACAGAGTAAAGGAAGCTTTCTTCTGGAGGTGAAATAACTGCACAAAAAGTGCAATCTTAAAAATTTTTCTGCATATCCAGGACAAGAATCAATTGAAATAGGACTGAGAAAATATGAACTATTAAAAGCACAGGCTACTCTAAAGGTCCAGAATAATTTGGGCCAAGCATCAAAGAACTTTAACACCAAATAAATAAAAACTAAAACCCTATGCATGAGGAAGAAATTGACCTTCAGAGTTAGCTCATCAAAATAATCAGATGCCCAGAAATCAGCAAAAAATTGCAAGCCATATAAGAAACAGGAAGATATT
Organism: Dasypus novemcinctus; assembly: GCF_030445035.2. Taxonomy (NCBI): domain Eukaryota; kingdom Metazoa; phylum Chordata; class Mammalia; order Cingulata; family Dasypodidae; genus Dasypus; species Dasypus novemcinctus. Next base: position 57,815,010 of record NC_080673.1, read on the forward strand.
ACTCAGTCAAAGGAACAATTAAAATTTCAGAGGAGATACAAAATTTGGAAGAACTAACCAAAGAAATTCAAACAAGTCTCCTAACTCAATTCAAGGAGATGAAGGAATATGGATATAGAGCTAAAGGATATTAAGAATATGTGTGAGCATAAAGAAGATTCTAAGTTATAAAAAGAAACATTCCAGAAATAATGGATAAAGGGCACAATAATAGAGATTAATAATATAGTAGAAGCATATAACAGAAGATTTGAACAAGCAGAAGAAAGAATTAGCTAACTAGAAGCCAGGGCAATTAAAATCATAGTGTCAGGAGTACAGATAGCTAAAACGAAGAGAAAAAAATGGAGTACTTTCTCAAGGAATTGAGTGACAGCACAACGTACTGAAATATATTCATAATGGATACCCCAAAAGGAGAAGAGAAGGGAAAAAAAAGCAGAAAGAATATTTGAGTAAACAATGGCCAAATATTTCCCAAGTCTTATGAAAAACAAAATTGTACATGTCCAAGAATCACAATGTACTCCAAAGAGAATAAATCCTAATGGACCTGCTATTTGAGTCTCAAAAGCCAAAGATAAAGAGAAAATTCTGACATCAGCAGTAGAAAAGCAATTTGCCACACACAAAAAATAGATCCTTAATAATATTAAGAGTTGTTTTCTCATCAGAAACTGTGGAGATGTGAAGACAGTGATATGATATATTAAAGGTACTGAAAAATAAAACTGGTAGCCAAAAATTCTTTATTTGGCAAAACTACTTCAAAAATGAGGGATAGTTTAAAATAGCTACAGATAAGCAGAAACTAAGAGAATTCAACAAAGGTTAGCCCAACAAGAATTGCTAAAGATTATTCTGCAGGTTGAAAGGAAAAGATCAGAGAGAGTGGCTTGGAGTATTGTGAAAAAAATGAAGAAAGCTAAAAGGGTAAATGCAAAACCCAATATTACTATATCCACAATATACACCTCTACTCTTTAATTCCTTTAAGAGTCAGAATACAGTTGAACAAAAAGAAATGACAATGGACATGCAAAATATAAAGTAGAAAGATGAGAAAAAAACATGATAAGGGGAAACAGAGGGATATGGGAACAGAGGACATGTATGATATTGAAACTATGCTGGAGCACTTTTATAAATGTGTAAGGGGTGTTTTTGGAGGAGTTGTGAGATGCTTGATGGAAAAGGCCTAGATTGCATTGAAGAGACTGTTGGTAGGAATATGGAGCCTAAAGCTATTTCTGATAAGGCCTTAGAAGGAAGTGATGAAAATATTAATGGAAACTGGAGGAAAGGCTATTTTTGTTTTAAAGTAGCAGAGAACTTGGCAAAATTGACTCCTGATGTTAGAAGGAAGGCAGAATTTGAAAATGAGTTTGGACATTTAGCTGAGGAGATTTCCAAGTTAAATGTAGAAAATATGGTCTGGCTTCTTCTTGCAACTTACAGCAAAATATAAGAGGAAGGAGATAAGATGATAATTAAACTGCTTGGCACACATAAACCAGAGACTGGTATGGGAAATTCCAAGTTTCTGGAAATCAAACTCCCAGAGGAATGTTTCCCTTGTGAGGACTTAACCAAACTTGGACCTTGTCAGCCAGGATTAGAAATGCAGTTAGCCAGGAAGGACTCGTGGATCATCTTACTGTCTGATAGCTGATGGCTTGGTCCCATTTCCTGCATGCTAAACCAACAAGCTTTTTGTGGTATCTGAATGAATGAAATCACTCTCAACCTCGATTAAAAAGGACAGGAAGAGAGAGATAGAAGGGAAAACAGCTTCAAGAGGAAAATAGTGGAAGATGAGCTCTGGAATTAAGACATCTTCTCAGGCCAAGAGAGGGACCCTTCCCTGCCAATGTATACAGAGAAAGTGAGTTTGTCCTGGCATTTGAAGACAGTGGTTCTTCTAGCCTGTTGTTTCACCAGCCCATGCTACAGAGAGGGTGGAACACAGTACCCAGTGTCTGGGGACATTAAGGTTACCAGCCCACTATTCTGAGGTGGTTGGGTCTATATGCCAGAGATTAGAGAGAATGTTTCCATGACCTTACTATACTAAGGGGGTTGAAACTGTACCCCAGAGATTGAGGAAAGTCTGATCATCAACTCAATGTTCTTGGAGTGTGATGTAAGGAGTTGGCTGCTACCTAGATGCTTGATGAAGGTGGAACAAGAAAACAGCCATAAAAAGTCTGTGGAAGGGGTAGGCCCACAGGATTCCCCAAGGAGAATAGGACATCATTCTAAAAATGGCTTTCAGATTTTGAAATCTAATTGAGTATGCCCTGCAGGTTTTGGGAACCGTTGGGGACCTGTGACACGTGTTAACTTCCCAATCTCTCCTTATGGTAATGCAAATGGTTATCCCACATCTGTCCTTCCTTTGTATATTGGAAGCAGCTAACTTGTTTTTTAAGTCTATTGCCCAATAGAATTTCTGCCCCCAGACAAACCTCATGCCTATAACTAATTTATGAGATTTCATACTTAGGTTTGCTATTAAAACAATTTAAGGTTTTTGAAATATTGTGATGTAATGAATGTATTTTTGCATATGGAACGAACATGTCTTTTTTTGATACAGAGGGTGGAGAGTGGCAGTTTGAAATTATTTTATGAATCTCAAAAGATTATGTCTTTTTAATTAATTCATTCCTGTGGATGTGAGACTCTTTCAGTTGAACTACATCATTGAGGCGAGAGTCAGGTTGAGTCTCATACCTCTTGCTGGATCCGATACAAAAGAGACACATAGGAAAAGTGTTCCACCATATTTGATCTTACCATGTGAGAAAAAGGAAAAGTTCAAAGAGCTGAGTTCTAGGAAGAAATGAGCCAAATGCCTGATAGCTTACAGCTGAACTTAGAAGAAAATAAAGCTGCCAAGACTGAGAGAGGAGGTCCAGAAAGAGACAAGCTCAATGCCAGGCACAGAGAGGAGGAGACCTTGGCAGAGATCTGTGGCCATTTTGCTTCATAGCTTAGCATCTGATTTTTGTATGAAAGCACCTCTTATGGTCCCTTGAGTTGAACTTTTCATGACTGTGGAACTGTAAGCTCTTACCCCAAATAAATCTCCTTTATAAAGCCAAAACATTTCTTATACTTTGCATCAGCAGCCCTTTTGCAAACTAAAACTAGGAAAATATCAGCAAACTAAACCCAAAGCAAGAAGAAGGAAGTAAAAAATACTAGAACTAAAATAAATGAAATTGAGAATAAAAAAAAAGGAATATTAAGACAATCAAAAGTTTTCTCTTTCAAGCTGGAGGACTTTATGTTAAGTAAAGCAAACCAGACACAAAAGGACAAATACTGTACAAAAAAAAAAAAATTTGGTTCTTTGAGAAAATAAATTAAATTAGCAAACCCTTAAACATATTGGCAAAGAAAAAAGATATTAATATCTACATAAATAAAGCAGAAATGAGAGGATAACATTACTACTGACTCCTTAGAAATAACTAGGATCATAAAAGGATACTATCAACAATTGTATTTCAAGAAATTAGACAACATAAATGAAATAGATAAATTCCTATAAACACATGAGCAACCAACACTAATGCTATCAGAAATAGAAGATCTCAATAGACCAATAACAAGTAAAGTTGTTGAATCAGTCATCAAAATAAACCTCCCAACAAACAAAAGCCTGGATTAGATAGCTTCACAGGTGCATCCTACCAATCATTCCATGAAGAATCAATACCAAACCTGCTCAAACTTTTTCCTAAAAAATTAACAGGAGGGAACAGTACCTAACTCATTCTATAAGGCCAATATGTTTCAAATACCAAAGCCAAAAACTACAAGAAAAGAAAATTACAGAACAATTTCTATAATGAATATAGATGCAAAACTCCTCAACAAAAGATTTTCAAATTGAATACAACAGTACATTAAAAGAATTAGGTAATATGATTGTATATGTTTTATCTCAGATATGCAAGGATGCTTCAACATAAGAAAATCAATTAATGCAATCCACCCCTTTTAAAAAATGAAGGGAAAAACATATCATCTCAATTTGTGCAGAAAAGGCATTTTAGAAATTCCGGCTTCTTCTTTGGTAAAAATGCTGATATCCTGTAATTAGATTAAGCAGACTCCTAGAATTAGAATATATAATCTAGTTTACAAGGGTCTAGTTGAATGTAAAGAATGAGGATTTAATGCTTAATTAGTATAGAATATCTATTTAGGTTGATTGTAAATTTTTAGAAATGGATGGTAGAGATGGTAACACAATATTGTGGGTGTAATTAATGAAAATGAATTATATATGTGAATGTGGTTAAGTGGGAAATTTTAGGTTTTATTTATAAATATGCCATAAAGATAAAACATAAGGCTATATAACACAGTGAACCCTACTGTAAGTAATGGAAGATAATTAATCCACAATAGGGGCTAATATTAGAACTCTGTATGTTTTGTATAATTTTTCCATAAAACTGCTAATTCTCTTAATAATTTTTATGTGGAAATAACTCATGTCCATTAACAGTTGAATGGATGAGCACACTGTGATCTATTCATGCAATGAAATATTTTTCAGCCATATAAAGGAAGTAAGGTTTTGATACACACTGTTACATGGATGAGCCTTGAAAACATTGTGATGATGAAAGAAGTCATATACAAAGGGACAAATGTATAATTCTACTTATACAACATACCTATAATAGACAATTTCATAGAGACAGAAAGCAGATAAAAAGTTACCTGGTGTTACGGGGAGAGGAAGGGGAGAGTTATTTCTTAATGGACAGGTTTTCTGTTTTGTGTGATGAAGATAATTGGGTAATGGATGGTGGTGATGGTGACATGATGGTGTAAACAGAATTAATGCCACTGAAATGCATACTTACAATGTTAAAATAACAAATTTTATGGTATATATAAGTTACAAAAGAAAAAGGAAAATGTCATGGAACAGATGTCATTTCTATTTTACAGATGAAAGAATTGGTGCTCAGAGATATATAAAATAAAGTGCTTAAAGCTACTCAGCTAATAAAGAGTGGAGCTGGGAACCAAATCCTTTCTAATTGTAAAGAATATGTGTGTTCTTCTAAATATACTATAATGTTCAGTACAATTTGTGTTCAGTGTTTCATTATTAAAATATATACGCATTATGTGTGTACATGTGAATGATAACACTTTCAATTCACACAGTTTAAAAATAACACCACTAAACCTTCAGAAAACATTCAAATGGGGATGAGGGGTTGAGAAAAAGCTGGATGTGACATGAAAAATTCAGCTATCTTGTAGTTTTCGCTAGAAACTTTCCAAACACTGAAATCTATCTTTCTTATGGCTCTGACATGGATGCTTATATTTTAATTTTTTATTTCAGGAGAAGAGCCCTAAAATCATATTCAACAATTCCTACTAGATAGCAAAATACCTGTACATTAATGTTTGTATAATGATATCTTTGTTTTATACAAACCAAGCAGTTATGGACTTGAGGTAGCATTTAGCTTGAGTAGCTGATGGCAAAGAAAATAGTCATTAGTCATTTAACAATTAAATTATCTATTTTTTTACTTTGTGACAAATGCTAATCAATCTATTTTATGGTCATCAAGATAGCCACTGACTTTTTTTTAAATGTAGAAAGTTATATTTACTTGCTTGTAATTTCTAGTGATAAAAATAATAATTATTCAGTGTTTAATATAAACCAGGTCTAAATCTAGGCATGTGTGAATTCATGTAATACATCGCCAAAGAGGTAAGGACTGTGGTTATCTCCATTTTTAAATCTGATGCAACAGAGGTATAGAGAGTTCAAGTAACTATCTTAAAGTCACAAAATTTTTGATCAGGAATCCACATGCAGGCAACCTGTCTCCATATTGCCATAAGCCCTAAGCCACAAGTTCTATCCTTAATTAGAAAGTGCTTACCTATATCAATGGGCCTTTTAAAATTATTTTATTATTTTTTCTTCATTTTTAAAGAAACTTTAGATTATATAAATGTTACATTGAAAATATAGGGGATTCCCATATGCCCCTTTCCCCCTCCTATACTTTCCCCCATTAACAACATCTTTCATTAGTGTGGTATATTGGCTTCAATTGATGAACATATATTGAAGAATTGCTACTAATTATGGTCTATAGTTTACATAATGGTTTACACTTTGCATTGCACAATTTTTAGGTTTGACAAAATGTATAGTGGCCTGTATCTGCCAATGCAATATCATGCATAATAATTCCAATGTCCTAAAAATACCTCATGTTTTACCTATCCTTCCCACTCTCTCCTCTCAGAACCTCTGGTGACCACTGTCTTTACATCAATGTTACAAGTTCTTCCATTACTAGAATAATAACAATTCTACTTTAGTCCATAGTTATATATGCCCCTTATATTTGTTCATTCCTCAATCTTGAGGATTTTTGGATGGCAATGCCTACTGTGCCTTTGGCTAAGAGGAGGCTTAGATCTTATGGAGCAGAAGGATGGATCGTTTTTCTTACTATTGTAGATATTCTCTGTTTCAGGGGATGGGTGGTTGTCCATCATCATCCCTTTGTTCTTTGTCCTGAGTGAGTCCAATGAACTATAGAGTAGGTGTTGGCTGCAACTCTGTGGAGATTCAGGGCTCAAATGGCATATGAGCACCTGGACAATATAGTTTCTAGGACATATATTTAACAGGTATAGTGCTACTTATAGGTTCAAATAAAAAGGGCAGAAGAACCACGTGTGGGAAAATTATGAATGAGTCTAACTCATTGTGCAGATAGGTTTTCATATATTCCAAGGTAAGTTACGCCAAAAGGATGCTGATTTCCTGGGGTTGTCTGTCCTGCCTAGAGTGTCCTGATGTCTTTGTAGAACTCAGAGCACCCCTTCTTGAGGCAGTGCTTACTGTGGCACTCAGTGAGATCCTCCTGAGATGTCCATAAGCATAACCTCTGGCATGAGCTCCCAACTCACTTTAAAATCTCTTAGTCATACAAATGCATTTGTATTTAATTTTCCTAAATTTTTGGCAAGGTCTTTTTCCAAATGCATCACTAGTTGGCATTTGGTCATAATTGCTCAGTGACAGGAAAGGTCATCCCCAGGAATCATGTCCCATGCCAGAAGAAGGTACTGAGTTTATATGCTGAGATTGGCTTAGGGAAAGCCACATTTGAGCAACAAGAAGGCTTTCGGGAGGTAACTCTCAGACAATATATAATACCAGACAAAGATTCAATTTCACAAGAATAAGGTTCATAAGTGCAAGCATCAATAACAAGGGCCTGGCATACTGTTCTGTCCTCCTTCACGAGGCACTGCTCATGTACTCTAGGGATTCTTGCTGCTCTATTAGAGAATGTAGCAGGACTCCTTTGGATGGGAATTCAATATTCTGTTGGTTATTGTGTAGGTCTCCACCCACTGAGACAATGTCCCATGACCACAGGAATACATGCATGTTCCATAAAGGCATGTCCCAGGTGAATCCCTCCTCACACATACTCCCAACACTGACACTGCGTGCCAGTGATCCTCCCCTGCCACCACTGCAGCCCTTCTGTAATCGAAAAACTCCCCCCCAAAAAGCCAAAAAAAAAAAAATGTAAAATGAAATTAAAAAAATAAAAAGAATTTAAAAATTTAAAATTAGTTTTGTGCCTTTCATGATTATAAGATCTTCTGCCTTTTAAATTTGTTGACAATTTTTCTCTATGAAATTTGTTGACAATTTTTCTCTATGTTCTTTCAGTGTCTACTTTTTTTTTCACTTTAATTTCCAAGAAGCTTTAGGTTACAGAAAAGTCATATAGAAAATATAGGAGATTCCCGTATACTCCCTCCCTGTAATTCCTATATAGCCCACCCTTTCCCTTTCCCATGCTTTCCCCCATTAACAACATTTTTCATTAGTGTGGTATATTTGCTGCAATTAACAAACACATATTCAAACATTGCTAGTAACCATGATCAAAGGTTTTCATTATGCTTTACATTTTGCACCATACAGTTTTATAGATTTTGACAAAATTTAAAATGGCCTGTACCATTGCAAGAACTTTCAGAACAATTACAATACCCTAAAAATATCTTATGTTCCACCTGTTCTTCTCAAAGGCTCATTTTGTACCCACTATTTTGCTTCACCCTTTAAACCATTAAACCATTTACTACTGAAAATACAAGCATGGAATATAGCCAATTATTTACATTTCAGACATTTTAAAAAATGTAGTTTAAAAACATGAAGTAACTAGTCTAAGTAAATACTGAAAGTAAATATAGATGATGAATGTGAACTAAGTTTGTCTCAACTCAGAATCTGATATGCTTAACATTTCTGCCAAACTGTGGTCCCATGCAAATATGAATGCAACATTTTAATAACTCTTTTATTACAGAGAACTTTAAATAATAATTCCTGTGTATTTAAATTGTTGTGAATTAGCTAGATCAATGATTAACGTGTTTTTTTTCCTTTAACTTGGGAAAAATGACTTCCTTAGCTTCAAGAATATTTAAATATGTACTCAGACCTTTTAAAATATTCATATAAATTGATTTAGTTATTTTTGCATTGGAAATCTAATTCTAAGCAAAGAAATGCTTTTATACATAAAAACTTTTCATTGCAAATATAGAAATTTAAAGGAAATATCAATAAAAACATAAAAACCCAACACTGGGAAAGAATTGAGTAAATTGTAATATTTATTCTTAGTGGAATATCATGCAATCATTAAAACAATTTCTAAGAGTAGACAAATAAGAAACAATTATTAAAATATATTTAAATAAAATATAGGTATAAATTTGCCTATAAGGCAATGTTAAAATTCAGTTTAGTAATGTCTCTCTTTCTTACATTGGTCTCTTTTGACATTTTTTTCTTTCCAGCTATTTGTGTGTAAAGTAGAAAAGATTGAGGAAAAGAAATGGCATGGTCATAGCATAAATTAGAACACATATTTTTGCATCTCATTACACTTAAGAAATATTTATTTAAGGCAGTGTGCTTTACCTTATGAAGTGTTTAAAGGCTTAATTTCCAAGGATATACAATATTGAAAGGTCATTCAGCCACTATGGCCAGAGGAAATTGGCATAGAGTGATAATGTAATTTTTTTTAAGTTGGAAGGAATTAACTGAAAACAGAATTAATAAAATATTTAAACAAATATCAGAACTAAAATTCACTTCCTTCAGCTGATTGTACAAAAAGCAGAGTAAACCTACTTTAATCGCTTTAATTTGATTCTTTCTGGGCAATACCAGTGATAAAATGGTCTTATAATCCATTTCCTTCAGATATCTTCCCATGGAGAATGTGATACCTGTCTATAAACCTGAGAAGCAGGTGGGAGTAGAACATGCAAGGCAAGCCAATTCCAGACTGCCTTGAAGGGATAGATGGAATATAAACTCTCTAATTAGGTGTAAGATTTATTTCAGATCTAGGACAGGTGACTTGCTTAAGTATTTTTTCGGATAACCAGCATTCAGGAGAGATGCCACCATTTTTAGAGTTTAGAATAAATGATCACAGTTCTAGATTGCCAGTGTAAGGAATATGGGAAGAGATAGGGGAATCTTCACGTGTGCTTACTTACATTGCACTGGTATTGTGCTCTGACATCAAGAAGTAGGAGTAGTATTGAAAAACTTTTGTGAGGGAACATCAGCCTTTTAATAAATGGCTTTAAAATTGAGGGTAATATCAGTATATAGAGTCAGGTTGACCTGGCATTAAATCTTGATTCATCTACCTATTAGCTGTGTGATCTTGAACAATTTACTAACTTCCGCTAACTCCAGCTTCTTTAGCTATAAAATTGTTTCTCTGAGCTTGGTGGAAAGATAAGCTATGTGAGGACTTCTCTGCATGTGATCATGCAGTATGACACCTGTTATTACCGTTGTTATTGTAGCAGTAATGTTATATCCAACAAATACAAAGAGCAAATAGATAAAGGCTAAGCAAATACACTTTCACTTAGGAGGTAGAGAGAAGAGTTCGGATAATCTTCAGATTAGGAACTTTTGTTTTGAAAGAGTATTAATGGGAAGAATAAGACTAGCATGAAAAATGAAGAAAAAGGGCTATATCACAACTTTAATCCTTTGAAAAAGCTAACGCTTATATATAGAAAGCTTAAGAAACCACCAATTTGTGGTTAAAAGCCTCCACCTTGAGGACAAATAATGTGGGGCATCTGTTATAGGCAAAAGAAAACACCAGAGAAACTAATTTAGAACTTTAATCAGAAGGAAACTATAAACTAGAAAATACAGATTTGGGGATAAAGAAGAAAAAAGCTAAAATTGTATATTTTTAATGTAATGAAGAATAAATTGGAAATTTGAAAAAAAGAAAAGTATGGTGGGTGTTAAGATAAAGAGACAAGAAGCGAAGAGTAGGGAAACGGACTTTGGCCCAGTGGTTAGGGCGTCCGTCTACCATCGGGGAGGTCCGCGGTTCAAACCCCGGGCCTCCTTGACCCGTGTGGAGCTGGCCATGCGCAGTGCTGATGCGCCCAAGGAGTGCCCTGCCACGCAGGGGCGTCCCCCGCGTGGGGGAGTGCAAGGAGTGTGCCCGTGAGGAAAGCCGCCCAGCATGAAAAGAAAGAGCAGCCTGCCCAGGAATGGCGCCGCCCACACTTCCCGTGCTGCTGACGACAACAGAAGCGGACAAAGAAACAAGACGCAGCAAATAGATACCAAGAACAGACAACCAGGGGAGGGGGGGAAATTAAATAAATAAATCTTAAAAAAAAAAAAGCGAAGAGTAAAAGAGATAATAACTTTATATATCAGAGGTCTATGAATTAGCTTCTTCTCCCATTATAACCTGCAATTTTATATTAGTATACCTGCGGATATTTTTGTTATTTTTTCCCTTAAATAAGTAAAACATAACCTTGGGAAAAAAGAAAGTCTTCACTTCCCCTTAAAAAAAATTCCACACCTATGTGAGTTAAACAAATGTGCAATCTTTAACCCAGATAATTTTTAGTGGCTCGGGTGAGGAATAGATACAAACTTTAAAGTCATAGTTTTAAGTATTGATTGAACTTACATTGTATAAAATGAGGGTGGGTGATGGCGGAAAACATGTGCCCTTATCATAGTATTAGAAGGTATCATGCAAACACACTGATCCTTCTGCTCATGCCTATTGTGTTTGTACTCACTATGTCTTCTAATAGGAACATTCTTCCTCCTTGTATGGTCTGGTTTGCTTCTTCTCAAATCTATACCTCCTTTTCTGACACCTTATCATGGTTATTGGAAGTAAAGCAAAAAAACATAGCTTATGTTTCATTTCTAATTGGCATCTGAGGTTCCACCATTTCCTTGGTCGCTCTTTCCTACTCTCCTGCCTTTTTTTTTTTTAATTGCTCTGAAGCTGTCTAAGAACTGTTGGGCAACTACTTTTTCCCTCTCCCCTTGTCCCCAAAAGATCCAAGCAGAGGAGTTTTGAATTTTTTTCTTGCACCATTTTTATATTCATATTCATTATATCTATGAAGCTGAAATCTGGTTCATCAATCTGAAAAATATTCTTTGGTCTTTATAAATCTAGACATAAGGCTTCCTTATAAAGCTTCTAGGATTCTGACCTGCTACCTGGGAAGAAGACAACCTCCCTTTTGTTTCTATCATCCTCCTTTCCATTCTGCCAAAGATCACTAATTCTTATATTGACCATAAAAGTATAGGTTAGCATCTGCATCTCAGGCATAGATTGCAAAATATGATATCTGTCGAGTATTTTTCCTCTTTCTGGTAAAATTTTATTTTCTAGTGACATTAGGCTAGATTATGGTTTCAGGTGATGTCAGTCTACTAAATTATAATACATTCACAATCAAAATTTTGCTTAAATGAGTTAATTAGCTGTTGAAGGTCATTACCTAGACCTATTATTTCATTGTGTATTTAAATTATTTTTTATAAAGGCAACCAAATATTATATTGTTATTTTTAGCAAGATGTTTACTTTTTTTTATTTGTTGAATTCCCTGTGATATTACATTTAAGTGTTGGAATAAATAGAGAACAGCTTTACCTTTCTAGTAAAGTCTGGTGTCAGTTCAATGAATACAAAATATTGAATTTCTGTATTACTGTGATATTTTAGGCTCCTTAATATATATCTTTAGGGATATAGACCTAATCACCTTGTATTTTAAAATTTTATTTAATGAGTATGTATTAGCTATAGCCTAGGGGAAATATATTTTTAGAAACTGCATAATTAAATTGGACTATGTAACAATACAAAATACTACTGGTATATAATTAAATATGCCTCCTCTATAAAATCTAAGCAGACCCTTTACTTAAAATGATAGTTTTGAGACACAGTGTTGTGTATTACATGTTAGCCTACTTACTAGTATTCTTATGATAAAAGATTGTTTTATTCTAACTTAAAACAAATAAAAGAGATGGTCCTCGAGAGAAGTGCACTATAATTCTGGGTTCAAAATATGTCATAATGAAATATTACCATCCCTGCTTCAATTATGGCAAAGGGTTTTCAATAAACTTTTGACATTTTTGAAGATATGATTCTCAAAAAAATCATTATAGAGAAATTGGAATTATTAGACTTATGTGAGAGCTTTATCCCTAACAGTGTGTATTCAACCTCCATATCCATACTGCCATTTTGCAGATTAATTTTACAGGGCATATTTTACTTTCTGGGAGTTTCCACAATGCAAACATCTAACTGCACCCATAGGAAAACAAATATAATATTTATGAAGGACTTATGGAAGCGTAATAGTGAGATCAAATTGCATGCATTTGTATTAGAAATGACTAATTTCTAATACAAAAAAAATGTTTACTTGGCAGAAGTAGGAATTCTTGACAGCAGGTTTTGAAAATAAAGATATCCCCATGCTTGATTATCATCTGATAAATAAGGACTAATAAGTATCTGCTATAGAAAGTTAATTTTGTAATTTTCAGTTTTAAAGTCAGGATGTGGTTATAACACATGAGGAAGAATATTCAATTTCAGTTAGAATAAAGTATAAGAATTGCCACAGCAGTGAACATTACCTGAAATCAAATGATCCTATATATTATCTTGATAGGATATGGATATTTAAAAATTGCAAACCTAATTGACTCAAAAAGATGCAGTATTTTGAACTAATGCCCTTAAGTTGGCATGACTATAAAGTTCAATGCAATTTTGTAAATATTTAATTAGTAACTACTATGTGGAAAGAAATGGAAAGCAAGCATGATTGACTTAGGTTGTGATTAATTATTAATAAATAAAGCCACTTTGTGCTCTGTTACAGGTGACACATTGAAACATCCTGTGAGGACAGGCAAGTAAGAGAAAAGCATGAAGCTGTGTGAAGATAAATACTGGCATTCTGAAAAAGGCACCATTGCAACCTAAGAAGGCATCAGTCATTTTTAAGGGATGTAAGGAGGAGGAAAGTTACTTCTCTACTCCAATGAATTGTTCCATAAAAACAACATAGACTGACAATCCCAACACTTTGATAGCTAATTTTCAATATATTATTGGCTCATTAAAAGTAATAATTGGAGTTCAATATTTTCTTGTTTATTGTGTGGTCTCCACACAGAGAATGTAGTCCTTTTTCTAAAAGGAGAGAAATACTAACAATTTGGAGTATTCAAAATCAATGAGCTCCAATAGTTTTGGGCTGCCATTACAGTTACTGGCTGAAAGAGTGACTCAAGTCCACAGATCAAATGGTATCACTGTGCTAATAATTATAACTCACAGTTCCATTTCTGTGTCTAGATCTGATATACTTAGGTATTTTTCTCATCACTTGCATAATTTATTTGAGCCAACAGTTGAAGATATTGAAAAATAGTTCCAAATACAAGACTTACACTCACTTTCAATTTTGAGTTTGAATTCCTCTTTGAAGAATAGGAGCATATCACATGATAAACGAACATATGAAAGGGTCCAGATGATTGAACATTCATTCCCTTCCATGCTTTGCAATGAATATAAACTGACTCTGTTTCAGTTTATGCACCTATTCATTTTCTACTTTAGAGCTGCTTTTATGCTAAGAAAATATCTGAAAAACTTCTATCTCCTGGGAAGAAAGTGTGTTATATGTCAAAACTGCAATTGTTAAAAGACTGCAATATTTTCAAAGGGTGGGAATCAAGGTCAAATCAAAAGGCTAAGTCCTTTTACTTTCGTGCATATATTGTTTCCATTCCTCTTCTCTCTATTAAAATAATGTCTATTTGCTAAAAGGTTATGCAAAATAAATTAGGCTTTTAGAGCACTGACAGCTCAGCCAAAGAGAGATTCTTCCCCTTTCTTTTTTTGCACTTTATACGTGAACACCTGCTACACTCTTAATGAGCTTTAAATTATGCTTTACACTCATGTAGCAAGAATGGATATTGCTCTTTAGTTATAATCAAAGAAAATATCAGGATGACTTCTTGCTATGAGCACCAGCTTGTCAAAAAATGATACTTGCTCTAGTAGCAATAGAAATAGATAGGTCCAGGTGATAGATGGAAAACATGATTTATATTGCATTAAGAATTGCCAATCTTTTAATTTTTCCTATCTTCTGTGATTTTAGAGGAATTTGTCATTGTTTTATGGTTATGCCTAGATTATTTTCTTCTGTACTTACTTTTGTACTTTCAATCTTCTTGCTTCCTGGAGACCAAAGGACAAAAATGAAAACGTTCCCTTATGCTTTCATTTTCTCAGATAAAGTAAAATGCATAGATATTACATATGACTCAAGAGTCTCTTGAAACACCAAAATAAAATGCTGTATATTTAATCTTTTAATTCTATTTTCCTCTTTAAATTAAATTAATTTTACATACTTAACCCTGCTTAAATGACCTCTAGTCTTTGTCAGATTTGCTTTAAAAATAGTTTAGTCCACGACAGAAAAGAAAGCATTTTTAAATGAACTATAACAATTTCTCTATATATATCACTACTCACAAGAGAGATCATTGACTCCATGAACAGATCAAATTGATTTCTTTCTCACAATGGCATAAATTTAATGCCACCTACAGAGAAGTGAGATGATTGAGTGGAAGAGAGATGTATTGTTGAAGTGAATTAGATATCGCCTAGTGGAAGCAGAAAAGAGGCCCATGGCAGAGGGGCCCCAGCTGTGAAAGTTTTGTTGCCTGTCTCAGTCACACTGTTATGGGATAGGAAGAATACCACGGGTGCAAACATTGCAGCTATGGATATCATACAGAATCTGAAAAAGAGTGGCATATTCTACTTTGTTTAGACTGATACCTATGCACCATTTGCCTTTCTGTAGAGTCATGTCTTAGTCTGCCATGTAACTATGACAAATACAACACAGTGAGTTTGCATTAACAACAGGGATTTATTGTCTTATGGTTTCAGAGGCTAGAAGTCCAAAATCATGTCATCAGCAAGGCTATGCATGTCACAAAGCATTCTGGCACTAGCTTGCCACTATCCCTGGGGTTCCTCAGTTTGCATCTCTCCCTTCTATCACCTGGCAATCTCTTTTTTCTTGCACCTGGGATTCTGGTGCCCACTGACTTCAGACTGTTTCCTATGAAGACTTCTCTTACTTTTGATTTCCAGTTTCTTCTCTTTACAAGACCTCCAGCAATTTGGATTAAGACCCTCCAGAAATTGAAGAAGAAGGAGATTATGAAAGTAAGTGAAGAAAGATGAAGAGGGAAAAAGGAACAATATAGGAATATTTTTTAAATGACAAGTTCCTATGTCATTTAAAAAACCTTTATGTGAATTTGGAAAACAATGCACTGCATAATTGCAAAAATAGTCAACATTATCCCTTCTAAAACTTCAGCCTTCAATTTTCTCATTTTATAAAAATTTATTTTAAATTAAAATAAATAAAATAGCAGTAAATAACCTTTTTTCTTCATGTACTTTATAAAACAATTTACCTTTGCCTTTATAAGAACATATTACTGTGCTGTCCTTTTCCAGAAGATAAATTTAAATGTCTCATTAAAAGGCAGAATAAGAAGTGTACATTTTCCTCTTATCACCAGTGACAAAAAACTTCAAAAAATGTTTGGTTCCAAAGCTCCTCAATATGCAAGCTATCTATTTATACTAATTATTCAAGCCTTGAGAGACTGAAAACTAGAGATAGAATTCTCATGAGAAAAAACAGCTCTGTATATTATGTGTGAGCTCTTCTAAAATTCACCACTTCCTTTTAGAGTAGTGTCAGAAAGAATATTTTTTCTGGTATTTTAATTAGGCTTCTAACAATGATAAATATTAACAATAAAACAATAACAGTAATAGTATATTTACAGAAAGAGTTCTCTATTTAAATTGGCTATAATTATATCAAGGATGCAAAAAAAATGTCCTTCAAGCATCAGTGTTCATTTTCTCTGAAACTAATAGAATCGAATGCAAAATATTTGAACTAATGTTTAATTTTTCATGTGATTTTGAAAAAGCAAATTTAAAATATATTAAATGTATTCAAAATGTCCTGTTGTATTCTGTAAGATATTCTCCAATTCAGGGAACTTTTTATAATGTTATTTTGCTTCTTTCCATTATATCTGTCTCTATGTTCACCTAATGGGATTCAATTTTCCCAAAGTGCAAAAACTGTAGTTTGACATAACAATATTGGGCATAATTCAGTTATTTAATATCCATAAACTTCTCACTATGTGCTAAAAGTTAAGTTTATTTAATTTTAAAATGTGGGTTTTGGTGTGCATCAAATAATTAAATATGGAAAACTTTTGGGATAGAATTGGAATTATCTGATTTCATGTAATGCATGAAATCCTCATTTACTTAAAATTTAATTAAAAAGTGAACATTGTTTATTACTGTGTGTGTGTATACTTTTCAAATCAAGGAAAAAGTATATGGCATAATAATACAAACCTTTATATTACTGATAATAAAACAAACCTTTTATATTACTGAAGCTGAAGATATAAATGGCAGAATAGAAGGATAAGAAGATATAGTGTATATGAAAGATAAAAACTGAACACCACTTTAGCCTCAGCTTCCAAAAGACTGCCAGAAACAGTAAATATGGTTGATACCTCAGAATTGAATAAATAAATGGAAGTGATTAGAAAGTTCAATTATTCATTATTCTACCTGATTTCTCTCTTTACTCTAAAATGGAAGGTACTTTTGAGTATGCTATACTTAAATATTTACATTTCTCAACCATTTTTGTAAGGGCTGACCGGAGTACAACTACAGGCTTTCTTACTTCTCTTAACACAAACTAGTCTGAGTTCCAATATTGGAAAAACAAAACTACCTGCAGCAACCTTCTCCTCTCTTCCTGACCTACTATCCAGCTTAATCATAACTTGTCTAAAAACATATCTAGGCCCATAAAATAACACTTTTGAAACTTATGTCCAGTGTTCATAAGATAGCTGAGCACCAGTGTAATATATCAGCTATTAATAGGATTAATGGGCACACATGAAACTCTCTTTAGTGTTGTCTGATATTGAGAGCAGAAAAAGAGGGTCAAAGACTATCCCAAACTGGTCGATCTGAAGAATTACCTTAAACTTTCCCTAGTGGGTTATACACCACTATAGATTTATTGTGATTCTAGCAATGGAAGAAATTATATCACTGATGTGGAGACAGTAGCCACTGCAGGCGCTAAAGGCAGGGAGAGGGAAAAAGCAGGGTAATATGGTGGCATTTTTGGGACTTGAAATTGTCCTAAATGACATTGCAAAGACATATCCAAGACATTATATATGCAGCTATAACCTGCAGAATGGGCTGGGAGAGAGTGTGCATTCTTTAATTACCTCCAATCTTTTAATAAAGTTTGAGAAGTCCCAAACATGCATACAGTTGTCTTGGTTTCCCAGGCTGCTGTGACAAATCCTATGCGATGGGTTGTCTTATACAATAAGCATTTATTACCTAATAGTTTTAGAGGCTAGCAGTCCAAAACCAGGGTGTTAGGAGTTATGCTTTCTCCAAAGTCTGTAGGCATGCTATTGCTAGCTCACTGCAATCCTTTGGGCTTCCTTGGCTTGCACATCTTCTCTTGCCTCGTCTTCAGATTTCCACTGACTTAAGGCTTCTACTTAACTAATGGTGTCCAAATTTTAGTCTTAATAAGGCATCCAGGCATGTGGATTAAGGTCCAACCTTGGCTATATCTAATAAGGAATTTAAGAGATCTATTCACCAATAATTTCACACCTTAAGTAATAATGCATCTTCAAAGCATTCGATTTATAAATAAATTCACATTCAAAGGGATGAGGATTAAGAGCAAGACCATGTCTTTCTTGGGGGTACATAACTAAACTTATTACAATGTTTATTCAAATTAAAAGGATTTGATCAACAAGGAATTGCTATCTTTCATTCATTCTTTCTGATTATCTTTGTACAATGTGATAATATTTGGCATGTGAACAGGTGAACATTTTCTTTTTCCCCATAATTTTTGGTTTCCCCAGATCTCTTTCCTATTTATTAACCTATTTCAGTAAGCAAATAGACATAATATGCTCTTTGTTTTAAGGGTGGACTATGGCAGAAGAATGGAAAATAAGGGGTCTTTCCTGGATTTTGTATTTTTATAGTATGGAGCCTTTGTGTGAATCATAAAGGTCTCTTCTTCACTCAGAAACAATAGATTCAGGAGAATTCAGATAATTTATGAGGAAGGTTTCTCATTCCCAACTCCTCCATATGAAGTAGATTAGAAAGTCTAAGGGGAATAAGAAAGAGCTAAAATGATGGGGGCACCCCTGGCTGGGACCTTGAACCCTGATTTAACATGCATCATCATAGGCAAGAGAGAGGATTTCAAAAATCTCCACTGAATTTGAGAGATGTGAATTCAGAGAGACATGTGACCAATTTCTTGGTTGATCTCAATGAAACGTCAAAACCTCAGAATATTAATGCAAGCTGTGTCTGTCAGACAGGATTGAGGAATCTCAATACCCTGCAAGATGGAGAACAGCAGAAAAATTCCAATGGTGCCCAGAACAGCCTGGAAGTGGTGAAGCACTCAATATGGCCCTGAGAGTTCCATCATGATGGACAAATAGCAGAATGAATCTATACTTTAGAAAGGGCACAGTGATTTGGTTTCACAAGAGACAAACTCAGCTGTTCACTTCATTAGGCAAAAATTATGACTGAGTGTCTTGCAGATTGCCACCATAAGTAAAAGCATCTCATCAGACACCCAGGTGCATTATGAATGGTTCTGATTAGTGGACCAACTGAATCCCTTCAAGGGAAGAATAGTCCCAAAGGAAGGGAGGAAACCTTAAACTGACTGAGATTAATCCCACTTTACTTTTTAGAATGAATGTTTACACCAGATAATAAGTTGGGTTATAGAAAATATAAACTTGCCTTTTTTGCAATCCTGAGTTTTGTAATCAAATTCAGATTCTACAGCTGTACAGAATCAGCCACAGGCTCATCCTGGAAATGAGGTGAGACCAAGAAGAAGATGTAGTTGGGAGGAGCATGGGATTCATGGGAGCAGCTTCTAGGTAGACAACTCACGAGAGGTCTTGAAATAGACTCCAACTTCCAATATTTTCCAAAGGAAGATCTTTTAAAAGTCTCCTTTAAAACCTTCATGAAGGGGCAGTGGAGAAGGCTGATACCTGTATTACAAATAATACTGCTTTTTATCTTTAAAAATACACATTTATAATTTGTTGATAGTTGTAAGAGATCATAGATGTAAAGAACTTAGATTTCTCTTAATCTCCTTCGCATTTTTCCTTTAGGGATAGAATAAGAATTAAGTACAAAGTTAATATTTTTATTTTCTTTTGGGACTGGAAAGGAAAATGAGAAAAGAAAGTTGAGAGACCAATAGGTCAATCCAGGAATTTTAATTTTAAAGTACTAACTTTTAAAAAATAGCGAAAAAGCTAGAGTTTATGACAGAAAATCAACCAAATTTGTATAAAATGTACTTACATATATTTATGTTTTTTTGTAAAATAATATGTGTTTCCAATCATTCTCATTTGACTGCTCATTGAACTGTTTATTCATTTTAAACTGTTCTACATTTCCCTCTGCAAGAAATTGAGTGAGTTATTTTGATTAGCAGCTTTTACTGCATATATGCCTTTATGTCTTTTTGTCCTTATTTTCAGCTGTTACAGTTTTACTTTTTATTTTAATATTACTCTTCATTTTAAGACTTGTGATTCCAACTAATGTCTTTGATGTGAATTATTAATGCAGAAATTTAATCATTTTACATTGACAAAGGTATGGAAATACCTTCATTTATTCCTTTAACAAGAAAAGTCATGCCAAAAGCATTTATTAAGTAATTGTGAATGAGAAATGAAGTATGCCAGTGCCTTCCCTAAGTAAAAGCAACAAATCATGTACTTTTTATTCTTGTAAAGAAATAGATCTTCTTGGGGATGATGGTATAATAAAAAATCTGGAAAAAAAAACTGCAGAAAGTGGCAGATAAGGTAAAAAATCTGTGCCAGGCAGCATGCTGGCAATCTTGTTCCCTCCACATTGGCCATATAACGAAGCTCAGCCACATTTAACCCCTATTGGTATTGGAGGAATGCCCTGTTATTCTCCCTGGAATAGGGCAAATTAGTGATTCTGGTGAAGAGCTGACACAAGCATATTCTTGTTGCCCTGATTATCTTGTGTGAGACTGACTTGAGGCAGTTTCTCGTCCATATATTGGTTCAAGTCAGGCTGGAGCTTTCTATTTTGCCTTCTGTCCTAGTTTCCTAGGGCTGCTCTAACAACTACCACAAACTGTTAAAACACAAGAAATTTGTTGTTTTAGAGTTGGGGAGGCTGGCGTTGGCCTTCCCTCTGAGGTCTCTAGGAAAGAATCTGTTCCCTGCCTCCCTCCCTCTCTGATGGCCCAAAGGCCAGGTGCATTTGAATCTATCTTTACATGGTTGATTTCTCTCTGGGTATTTTTGTCTGTCCAACTCTCCCCTTCTTATAAAGTCACTAGTCATATTGGATTGGGCCACCCTAATCCAATTTGACCTTAACTATAATATTCTCAAAGATCCTTTTTCCAAATAAGGTCACGTTCACAGGACCATGTGTTAGGGCTTGACCAGGTCTTTTTGGAGGACACGGTTCAACTCATGCCACCTTCCTTTCGGTACAGCAGCATATTATAAAAACTGTTTCATCTAGTTTAGAGTTGGGAGCATAATGACAGTGTGACCTGGAAGACAGAGATTCATGCTGCCTTTCATTTGGGTCCTCAGGTTTGGTGTGATAGCGTGGGACTAGGGGTGCAAATACCTAAAGCCATATTGATCATGCTTTTGCTGTCTGTATAAGTAATAAATGGTCTAAATCCATTTGGACTTGTCTTCTTACCAGATGAATATCTGGAAGTGTGGCAAGCCAACCTCCCAGATGCCACCATACCACTGCTTGGGGTTTGCCTGATGGCTGAACCGGCACAAAGAATGCAATTAATAACCTATCAGGTGTAAACTCTAGGGACCTCACTGTTACTTGGTTTACACTAATTTTTAGTTATTTTCATGTTTTCTCTGTTCATAATATTTCTTCCCTTCTTCAAACATACAATCCCTTCTGTTCTCTTAGATGGATTGAACTTTCTTCATTTATTTCCTTTCCATGTATGTACATGCATATTTACCAAAATGGTAAATACAGTAAGATTACATTTTTTTTTTAATTCTTGAAAAAAATGGAGAAACTAAAATACATTTTTTGGAGGAGGGACAATTTTGGTAAAAATGGTCGTGATGGATACACTCTGCAATTTTTCTTCTATCTTGTTCTAATATCCTAGTTATATTTTACCATTTAACTTATAATAGAAAATGGTCAGCTATTATTATTTACCTTCTCCTTCCAATAAATAAACACTATTTTGTTCTAAGGTACATTCACACTTGAACTTACTGTCTTTCTGTGCCTCTAAGAATGAGTTAAAGTATTGCATTACATATGTTTTATTTTCAGTATTTCCTTCTGGCCTAGATCATTTGATATATCATAAAGGCAGTGATTCCTTTACCATTAGAAAATAAGTAAATAAAAATAACTTTATCAAACTAAAATATTACTTTAGCTTTAAATGCCACTACTTTGTTTTCTTTTATTACCAAACTTCTTGAAGGAGTAGAAAATAGCTCACACTCATTGCTCTTGCTGGCTTGCTTCCTGTTCATTTTTCAATAAACCATCATCTGGCTTGCATCCCATTTACTCTACAGAAATAGAAAATAAGGTCACAAATGACTAATCACAAATTTCTCAGCTTTCTCCTTAATAAATGTATTTGCATACTTGGGATAACTTCTGCTTATAAATATGGTTTGTTGGCATATTTTCTTTATTTTTCCCTAAGTATGTATCTCTCTCAATTTCTTTACTTGAATATGCTTATTACCATTTTCCTTCCATGAAGATCTCATCTAGTTCCCCAGCTTTAGTAATCATGTTGTGCTTGATTATTAAATATGTATTTACAGTCTATAGATTCTCCTGAGAATCTATTCCAGGTATTTATACCTGGTATAAATTCCAGGTATTTATAGGGAATTTCTATTGGGTATTTTATCAAACCGTTAAAATTAACATATCTGAACACTGTCAACATCTATACACTCATATACTTTCTAAATGCAGTTTGTGCTTCTATTCTAAACGTCCCTATTTTCCTAATCCTTCTAGAACTCATATTCAAACCCTTCCTACATTTAATCATCAACTATGCCCCTATCCATCCAATCATTTGACAAATCCTCTTACTTTTTTCAGAATCTCTTAAAGCAATCTCATCTTTTCATTCCTCATTGTTATTGTCTTAATGCAGGTCCTCTTTACAGCTCTTAAAACAGAAGCTTTATTGACCATCTTATTGTCAATATTACTACCTCACAGAAATCTTATATGCTTCTATGTCAGATACACTTTTTTATGTATATATAAAACTATCATCCTCCTTTCCTGTTGAATTGATGTTCACCTTCCTTTGTTCCTAGGAATGGTGATTCTGTAATCCTCTGGGAGTAATAGCAATTCTTTTAAATCTGTCATGATTGTTCAGTTTCCCTTGATAATCATTGCTTTAGCTAGGGCCTGTTGCCTAGTCTTGGTCAATTTTACCAATGGTAAGTCTTCTAGCAAGCCTCTGAGAAACTTTTATTCAAGGTTGGAAATGACCCTGTTGTTAACAGGGCATCAACTATCTGCATGTAAAATTTAGAAGTGGTACAGCTGCATTTCAACCATGAAGAGAGAGATTACCAGGATGTTATGGATGACTAGACAGATTGATGGACTCTGGTCTTTAATGAAATGACTGTCCAATAAATTTGCCAACTCTGCTACCACACAATACTTATTAACTCTTATATTAAAAACCTCTTACATGTAAAGTCTTAGAGCCAAAAGCATAATTGCTGCAACTGTGGTCGCTTTACTTTATTGCTTTGTTTATTCTTATAGAATAAATTGTAATACCCTTAGAAAAATATTAAAGAACCTCCAATACCAGCCATACTCTTCAGTTTTTTCTTGAAAAATCTATGCTTTACGCTCCATCCAAAATATTCTATTAGTTCACTGTTCTTGAACATACTTTAGAATATTTCTTTCCTTGCCTTGCTTGTATTTTCCCTTCCACTTGCAATAGCTTCCCACACTGCCAAATCGTACTTTTCTTTTGAAATCATTGTCACCTTTTATGGATAATTTCTAATACAGCAATCTTCATGAAGTCAAACCTTTCTCTTTGTAATTTAAAATCTCTCTATTTTTTGTGGGTTTATAGTATACTGCTATTCTATTTTAGCATTTGTCACAATCCCTATTGTATCATCATAGTTTTTGAATTGTGCCCACTGCTTTTTTGTAGATTCTGTTAAACTTAACAGCATGGTTACCTATACAAAGTTGTTAGTCAAGTGTGCACTTGTGCCTGAAAGGCCAATTAAAACACAAAGCAAAGCAAAATAAAACCTTGAACCTTTAACCCAGGCAAAGGGGGGGAATCACTTATTCAAAGTATTCCTACTTTATAGCATGGAAATCGTGATCTTTGGATTACATCTCACAGGAAGTGTTACCACTTGAATAACAGAACACATTTACCCAAATGTTATTGAAGCATTTTTCATAATATGTAAGAATTAAAGTGACCTATCTGTACATCTCTAGAGGAATGGAAAAAAAAGCAACACTTTAATTCTTACAATGAAATGTTAAACAGCCATTAATAAATGAATTAAGCCTGTATTGTCAATATGAGTAGATATTTAAAGTTAACATTGAGGAGGAAGAGAAAATTGTGTAATATAAAACATATTTCAGAAATTTCAGTATTAAATGGTTGACTAAGACCTAGAAGGAGAACTGGAATAAACACCTTTACTTAAAGGAAAGTAGAATTTCACAAGCACAGTTTGCACACTAAGAAACAAGACTGATTTTTCAGGATAGCAAACTAAAAGAATACCTTTTGCTAATCAACTTTTATGAGATATCATGCCATCCAAATAACATGAGATTTTTTAATCTTCTTTCCCAGCTTAGGTAATGTGCATATCCCTCATTACTGCTGTCTTCCCATTGGTCTCAAAAAGAAAAGTATTTTTCTCTATATCCAAGGCTGTTTTTTCCCTCTGTGTTTTTATATCGTTCACTCCATTGTCTTAGGCACTTTACATCTGCAGTTACTTATTTTCTCACTACTCTTTTCAACTTCTATATAATATACTTTCTCTTCTGTTTATAGTTATAAACATATTTATCTTAATGTACTTTCTCCCTTTCTTACACTGACTCCTTTTCTCTCCCTATATTGTAAAGAAGTTATTTTTTTTAATTTATTGAAATATGTCACTCATACATAAACAGACATAAACAATAAGTGTATAATAGTTGTGAATTTACTAAACAAACATATATAACATCTCACCCTATTACCAATAACTTGAATTGTTTTTAAATTTTTTAAACTTATGATTAAAGGGCATTGTCAAAATATTACTACTAAACAAAGTATTTTCCCCTAACCAATCTGATTATTATTATCTTTACATGTTTACATATGAAAATACATAAACAATTAAGCATATAGTAAAAGTTCTGAACTTACAAAGCAAACATGCGTAACATCATACAGGCGTCCCATATATCAACCCTCCACCAACACCTTGCATGGTAGTGAGACGTTTGTTACAAACTTTGAAAGAACACTGTCAAAATGTTACTACCGATCATAGTCCTTATCTTGCATTTGGTGTGTTTTTCCCCAACCCACCATATTATTATTTTTTAAATATATATTTTTTTATGACGGAAATTGTAAACTTATTAAACAATTATGCACATATGCGGAATTCCCAAACAACACCCCTCCATCCACATACCACAATGTGGTGTTCCATTTGCTACAGATAGAATAATATCATCTGATTATTACCATGTCCATAATGTACATTTGGCTCACATTTTCCATACTGCCTCAGTATCAACACAGGACATCTTTTGCATAGATGCAAGAATATTATATCACTACTACTAAGCACTGTCCATGGGTCACTCCAGGTGTATTTTTCCCATCCTTCTCCACATTCCCAACATCCTGCAGTAGTGATATATATTTGTTCTAGCTAACAAAGGAAACTCTTGCATCTGTACAATCAACCGCAATTCTCACGCATCTCTTGGTTTACTGTGCTACCCAGTTCCTAGATTATTCTCAAGCATTCTGTCACTGGCATTTACATAACTAGACTACCATTGTCAGTCACATCCCCATTTATAAACTAGCTGTTACTCACTGTGTGTTACCATCCACTCTATACATTTCCACAATTTTACAGTAAAGTTAATTAAAACTTCTACATACATTTAATATCAGTAGTCCACTCTGTCCTCCTCTTGTCTCCTTTAAGAATACACCACCTACAACCAGGTCTTGAAGATATATTCCAATATTTCTTCTAGAAGTTTTATGGTTATTGCTTTTATTTTTAGTTTTTTTAATCCATTTTGAGTTAATTTTTGGATAAGGTGTGAGATAGGGGTCCTCTTTCCTTCTTTCAGGTATGGATGTCCATTTCTTTCAACACCATATGTTGAATGGATTCTTCTGCCCAAGCTGTGTGAGTTTGACAGGGTAGTAAAAAATCACTTGATCATACCTGGGAGGGTCGGTTTATGAAACATAAATTTGGTTCCATTGGTCTATTGTGTCTGTCGTTAGGCCAGTATCATGCTGTTTTTACTATAGGTAGGTATTATGATTTAAAGTCTGGAGATGAGAGCTCAATTATCCTTTTTATGCTGTTTCTAGCTATTCAGGACTCCTAACTCTTCCAAATAAATTTAATGATAATGTTTTCAATTTTTTCTTTAATGCTGGTGGAATTTTTATCAAGAGTGCATTAAATCTGCATATCAATTTGAGTAGAATTGATATCTTAATATATTTCATCTTCCAATTCATGAGCATCGAATGTTCTTCCAGTTATTTAGGGTTTTTAAAAAATTTGTTTTAGCATTGAGTTGCAGTTTTCTGAATACAAGTGTTTTGCATCATTGGTTAACTTTATTCCTGAATATTTGAGTTTTATCCATCATATTTTATTTTCACCACTTTTGACACTTTTAGTTATTTTATTGATGTAATCTTCATTTCTAGACTCTCTTCCAGGCCCCTCTCTCCTGTCTTTTCTTTTCAGGCTCTAGCACACCCTTTAATATTTCCTGAAAATATGGTCTCTTGCTAGAAATTCTCTCAGTTTCTGTTTATCTGTGAACGTTCTAATTTCACCCTCATTTTTGGAAGACAGTCTTGCTGGATATAAGATTCTTGACTGGAAGTTTTTCTCTTGTAGTATCTTAAATATATCAGACCACTGTCTTCTTGCCTCCATGGTTTCTGGTGAGAAATCAGCACTTAATCTTATTGGATATCCCTTATATGCTGTGCATTGTTTTTCTCTTGCTGCTGTCAGAATTGTCTCTTTGTCTTTGGCCTTTGACATTCTGATGAGTATGTGTCTTGGAGTTGGTCTATTTGGATTTTTTCGGATGGGAGTATGTTGTGCTTCCTGGACAGGGATATCTATGTCCTTCAATAGTGTTGGGAAATTTTCTACCATTATTTCTTCAAGTATTCCTTCTGCCCCTTTTCCCTTTTCTTCTCCTTCTGGGACACCCATGACACAAATGTTTGCATGCCTTTTGCTGTCATTTAGTTCCCTGAGAACTTGTTCAATTTTTCCATTCTTTTCTTCATCTGTTCTTTTGTATGTTCACTTTCAGAGGTCATTTCTTCAATCTTACCAATCCTTTCTTCTGCCTCTTCAAATCTGCTATTATATGATCCCAATGATTTTTCATTTCATAGATTGCACCTTTCATTCCCATAAGATCTGCTATTTTTCTGTGTATGCTTTTAAACTTTTCTTTGTGCACATCCAATCTTTTCTTAATATCCTTAATCTCTTTAGCCATCTCATTGAATTTATTAAGGAGATTTGTTAGAACATCTATGGTTAGTTGTCTCAACTCCTTTATGTCATCCGGAGGCTTATCTTTTTCCTTTAACTGGGCCATAACTTCCTGTTTCTTGGTGTGGATTGTAATTTTTTGTTGGTGTCTTCTCATGTTGCTTACTAGAGTATTTTTTCTGGGTGCAATTTTTCCCTTTAGTTTAGGGCTTACTGCTATTTCTCCATTGCTGGTTGTGCAGTAGGAACCAAGCATGTAGTTGGTGCTATAAGTTGTGAAGGCTCAAGCTGTCCTCATCGCACTAGGGACCAATGAAGCTCCTTGCAACTTTCTCCTTTGCCAGGGGTAGGGACAGAGTCACAGCTGTGCAGAATAATCCAAGTGCAGGCCTAGAATGTATTTGCCCAGAAAGACTGATGAAGCTTCACACCCCTTTCCCTCTTGCCTGGGGTGAGGATGGAAGCACAGGTGTGGGCAGCAATCTATGCAGTGTGGGTCCAAGATGACTGCAGTTGCCCTGGTAGACTTCTGATTTTCAGTCTATGCCAGCCAAAGTTACCTGCAGCTACCTGTATAGGCTCCTCAGCCTCCTCCCTGCCAGAGGTGGGGCTGAAACCCAGGCAGGCTGCAGGATGATTTGTGTGGAAGAAACTGGTTCCTGCAGACACTGAGAATTTCAGTCAGTCTGGCTTCCCCTCAGGCTGGGGGCAGAGTCAGAATGGTGGCCTCTTTCTGATTTGGGCTGTTTCCCATCCCAGCTGTTCCCAGGTTATCTCTTATCCAGCCTAGTCTACCAATCAGTAGCCAAAATCGGCAGCCAACCATCTCCTCCTCTGTTTCTGGGCAATGGAGCATCCAATTCTCATCACAGAACAACTCCAGGGATGGTTTGTGCTGCCTGAGTAGCATAACCACTGACCTCCATGGCTTGGCCAGCAATTTCCCAGAGAGGCGGTGCAGGTGCCCGCAGCTTCCTCCCTGCTGGAGGTGGCAATGGGGCCTCGGCTAGACCTGCAATATGATCTGGATGGGAAGAAGCCAGTCCCCACCAGCACTGGGATCCTCAGTCTGCCCCACTTCCCCGCATGCCAGGTGCAGAGTTAAGATCGCGGCTCCCAGCCTCTTTCTGACTTGGACATGCTCCAACTTTAGCTGTTCTCTGGGTTACACTGCAGCCCACTGAATTTCCTCATCAGTAGCTGATATTGGTCCCCAACTGTTTCTTCCTTCCCCATTTTGGGGAAGTGGAACTTTCGATTCCAGCCACGGAACAGCTCCCAACGTGGCTTGTGTCTCCAGTGGAGGATGGGCACCTGTCTCTGTGGCATGGAACACTCTACATATAAGTCCTTTCTGCAGATGGGCAGTTTCTTCCTTCTACTCCTTCAAGGACATTGCAGAATGCTCTCTCATCTCCTGGCCCCCAAACAGGTGCTTCAACTAGCTCCAGAGAGCTCTGGGTGTTTGCTAACTTCCCTGTAGCAGGAGCTGACTCTAGGAGCTCCTTACTCCACCACCATCTTGCTGGTTCTGTAATGAAGTTATTTTTAAACTGTTTTATACATATTGTCTTCATTGTCTTAATATCCGTTTACACACAGTTAACAAAAATATTTTTCCTGTTCCTCACATTCATCTGACACTTCCCAACATCTCCAAAGAAGTGCTGTTCATCAATCAGGAAACATTCTTTGGTCATTATTATTCTTGACTCTGACTGCTACAGATCTGCTTTGACCAAACTCTTATTCTTGAGTCACAGCTTTTCCTGCTTTTTTCTTTTATAGATTTTTAATTTTAGAATAGTTTTAGATTTACAGAAATGCTGAAAAGATATCCCACACAATATTTCCCCTATTATTAACATCTGGGTGGAAACAACCCAGGTGTCTTTCAACAATAGAATGGATAAACAACATGTGGTGCATATACTTTTTGGAAAAATTCAAATATAAAATTACAATTCAACCATAAGAAAGAATGAAGTTCTGAGATATGTTGCAATGTGGAAGAACTATTAAAACTTAAAACATCACGTTCATAGAAATTAGCAAGGCATAGAGGGACAATTTTTTTTTTAAATTCAATTGTATGATATGTCTAGAAATAGCAAATTTGCAGACAGAAAACAGATTGGAGGTTATCAGGGAACTCAGGAAAGGAGGAAGGGGGAGTTTTTGCTTGGAATGTATAGAGTATTTTTAAATAAAAAATTAATTTTAAATAATTGCTCCAACTTTGGGCATTAGTAGCTCTTTCTTGTAGTATCTTCATCTCTTTG
The DNA here is from genome assembly GCF_030445035.2 of Dasypus novemcinctus. NCBI lineage: Eukaryota > Metazoa > Chordata > Mammalia > Cingulata > Dasypodidae > Dasypus > Dasypus novemcinctus. The sequence continues at coordinate 57,844,845 of NC_080673.1, forward strand.
ACAAGCTCCCACATTTTTATGATGACTTCCATACTTTTTGACACTACAAGATATAACAGGTTTATTTACCTTTTTAAAATATACTCTTTTATTTCTACATTTTAAAAACTTACATTACATAAATATTGCTCAAAAAAATATAGAAGATTTCCATATACCCCACTCCCTAGCCTTCCCACATATTCCCACAAAAACAACATCCTTCATTAGTATGGTACATTTCCCAAAATTGATGAACACATCTTGGAGCTTAGCCACTAAGTAATGATTATAGTTTTCATTGTAGTTTATACTCTCTTCTGAACATTTTTGTAAGTTATTAAAAGATATACCATGGCCTGTATCTGTCATTGCAATCTCATTCAAGATAATTCCTAAGTCCCCAAAATGCTCCCAAATTACACCTATTTTCCCTTCCCCACCTCTCAGAAGCGCCAATGGCCACTGCTTCCACACACATGATAAAGAGTCTTCCATTTATTACTAGGATACAAGTCTACAGTAGAACAAATGTACATCTACTCTAGCCCATAGTCTATTCCCCAAACCTGAGGATTCTGTGATGATGATGCCCACTCCAACTTTCATTGAGAAAGGGTTTAGGTCCCATGGGGCAGATGGATGGAACTTTCTTGCTTGCAGATGTGGACACTCTCTGTTCCTTGAGATGGTCATTGCCAGTCATTATCTCCTTGTTAGCTGTCCTGGGTGAGTGCAATGACCTGGGGAATAGGTGTTGCAAGTATATTGAGATTCAGGGCTCAATTGGTACATGAACAGTCCAAAGATTTAATTCTCTCGGACTTACAACTATCAGCTCAAGTACTAGCTATTGGTTCAAATAGAGGGGTAGCAGTGCCATGTATAGGGAAAACACAGCTGAGTCCAACTCTATCACACTGGTGAGAGTAAATTCCAAAGTAAGGCCCACTGCAAAGTGCCAAACTCCTAAGTTGTCTGACCTGCCTGTAGTGTCTGGATGTCTCAGAGCCCTCAGGAGTCCCACTATTCGAAGGAATATTTACTTTGGCAGTCAGTGAGTTCCTGCTGAGACATGCATAAGCATAACCTCTGATATGACTTCCTAACTCACTTTAAAGTCTCTTAGCCATATAAACTCATTTGTCTTCACTCTTTCCCCTTCCAGTGAAGGTCTTTTTCCAGTTGCATTGCTAGTTGGTTCTTCATAGTAATCCCTGCATACCAGGGAGACTCATTCCCAGGAGACATGTCCCATACTGGGGGGAAGGTAATCCATTTATATGCTGAGTTTTGGCTTAGAGAGAGGCCACATTTGAGCAACAAGGAGGCTCTCAGAAGGTAATGCTTAGGCACCCTATAATACTATGCTAAGTTTCAGTTTTGAAAGTAAAGGTTCATAAGTAGAGTCATCACAATCAAAGACCCATCAATGGTCCATCCTCCTTCAGTAGTCACTGCCCCTGTACTCAGGGTTCTTCTTCCTGTCCCATTAGAGAATGTGACAGAGCTCTCTAGCATGGGAATTTGTAATTCTTTGGTAATTGTGTGGATCTCCACTCACTATGGCAAAGACCCATGAACACTTGAATACATTCATAGGCTTTATATGTAATCCCCAGGTGAACCTCCTCTCAAGCATACCCTGTCACAGTCACCCAGAACCAATGATCCTACCCTGCCACAATGATCCTACCCAGAACCAATGATTCTTCTGTGATCCAAAACTCCTTCAAAATTGAAGCCCACCAAATAATCAAATGCAATTAATAGGAAAATGATATAATAATTATGATTTTAAAAATAACAAATAAAATACAAAAAATTTTTTGAAATAATATTAATACATAAAATTTTAAAAATTATCATTATGTCTTTCATCACTGTAAGATCTGTTGTCTTGTGAGTATAGTGACATTATCTTCCATTTATTCCCCCAGTGTCTTATTTTTTTCATTTGACTTCAAAGAAGCTTTAGGTTACAGAAAAGTCATGTACAGAATATAGGTGATTCCCATATACCCAAAGTCCTCTTCCTTTTCTCCTTTCCCCATTCATAACATTTTATATGAGGATGGTGCATTTGTTTTAAGTGATATATGCATTTTGAAACATTGCTACTAACCATGGTCATTGATTTACATTGTGGTTTATATTTTGAACCATACACTTTTGTAGATTTTGATGAAGTTTGATGGAGTCTGTATCTAAATTTGCAGGATCATATGGAACAAGTCTATTGTCTCCAAACTATTCCAGGTTCCATCTATTGTATTTCTCCATCCCTTTCCTATCAGAACCCATGGTAATCATCAAGATTAACTAATTGAAGACCAGATTCATAGTTATTTGCAATAACATTGATGGCTTAACATACTGGCCTATCTTCCCCTATTAGGCACTGCCTAGGCTTTCAAGAGACTCCTACCCTCTATTTGAGATCACACCAGACTCCCCAGGATGGAAGTCTAACATCTTTCCACTCATTATGTGAGTCTTCATCCCCTGATTCAACACACTATGACAAGATGAATGCTACACACTCTTTAGAAACCTGTCCCAGGTATAACTAGTCCCATGTGTCCCCCATATTCAACACCTTAAGCCAGTAACCCTTCCCTGCTATATTTGCCAAAAGAAAATTCCCAATATTATAGTTTTAACTACATACCTGTAAATCCTCAGAGTTCAACTGTTCCCTCCCCCAATCCTCACCCCTGTTCCATAGACTGTCTAACTCACCATTCCCACCCTATCCCCCTCACAGACCAGCACCACCCAGTCCAATAGCATCACTAAAACCACTGGTTATGCCCATCCACTGTGCAACTACACCCTTCCACCTTATCATAGATTTTGTCCATATAGGTACTGATTCACAACCTTCTTCTTTTCTGTCTCCCGTTAACCTATATTCCAGACTCTACCTCTGTGAGCCTGCTCAATTTATTTAATTCATATCAGTGAGGTCATGTAATATTTGTCCTTCAGTGCCTGCCCACTCAACATAATGTCTTCAAAATTCATCCATGTTATCCCATGTGTTAAAACTGCATTCCTTCTTACAGCTAAGTAATATTTAATTGTATGGATGCATGACCATTTGTTTATCCATTCATCTGTTGATGGACATTTGGGTTGTTTCCAACTTTTGGCAACAATGAATAATGCTGCTATGAACATTGGTGTGCATATATCTGTTCATGTCCTTGCTTTCAATTCTTCTGTGTATGTACTCTGCATTAGCTTCTTGAAGAACCACCAAACTAAGGACTACAAGTGTTGGAGAGGATGTGCCAGAATAGGAAGACTTATCCATTGCTGGAGGGAAGGTAGAATGGTGAAGCCAGGTTTACTTTTTATCCCTCCTATCACAGTTTTAAGATTAGTCATTTCTCCAAAGTCCTATTATTTGATTTTGGAGAAACCAAAAGTTAGGTGCTGCATGTGTTCTTGCGTTTTGAATCACTTTTCCTTCTTTTGAATTCCATCCTTTGAAGCTTCTGCTCTCACTCCAAGCCCATTGGCATTCTCCAGGTTATGTTTCTGAATAGCCCCAATTTTGGGGCACTTTGGAGCACTGACTTGGTCCTTTTATAAAATGGGTACTTTCATTCTATTTTAATTTCAGTCTTTCTATTTTCCCTTGATCAGAAAAATGGTAAGGAAATGATTATTAAACTCCTCAATTTTCATACTCATCTAATCCCATAATTTAAATACAATATATATATATAATATATATTAATAGTGATCATATAATATATATTAATAGTGATCAAACATTTTGCCGATACTTAAGACTCAGAGTTTTGTATAAGATGCAGTAACTTAGATCTCCAACAGACATCTAAACTTAACACATCCAAAGCTTTGCTCATACTTTTTTTCTCACTTTTTTTCTCTTCCTGCAGTCTCTGCTATGGTGATTGTTTTCATCATTCTTCTATTCATTTAAGGAGGAAAAATGGGACTCAACCTTGTCAGGTCCTTGTCTTCTCTGCCCCCAAATCTTAAGGCACAGTAAGTTATAATGCCTGTATACTCTCTAATGGCTCTTAAATTCTTGTTTTTTTTCCACATTACTGTTAGGAAAGCTCAGTTAAGTATCACACAGGCTTCTAACTTCCTCCTTGTCTTCACTTACATTTTCCTTAAGTTGTTCTCTGCATTACTGTCAATATGATGCTTACCAAATACAAAGTTTATCATAACACTCTGCCTTCAGGGTTGTTTTTTTTTTATCACAACTTATAAGACACAAGTGACTCCAATTTTGATGTACTTGAACACATGTAACAATCCTCAAGTTTATGGAAACATGCATTTTTCATAAAATGAATTGTGATTCTTCTACTTCTATACTCTTTAAAATAGTATTCCCTTGGTCTTGAATGCCCTTCCTTCTCCATACCTACTATCCTTTATTTGTAATCCTCATATTTTTCTGGTAACCCACTCATCTGTTAATATTTTACTCAGGTAATAAGATCTTTTTAACAGTAAAGTGTGAGGTAATGTTCTGGGTTTCCATCAGCCCTTAATATATGCCTAATTCTATCACAAATCTTCTCGATTTGGACAGCATTCAATATTTATTGTCTGTGTATTCCTTAAGGAAAAGGGGTGTGTTTCTTCATTCTAGAAACAAACACAAATGTGGGTATATTGGGTGTAATTTATAAACATTTAGGTGAGTAAATGAACTAACAGTAGCAGAGTTCTTGGGGTTCTTGGTCACTCATTTCCATGGAGGTTGTAGAGAAAGCAATCCAGTGTCAATGCCAAGTGGTGCTTTCTCTGATTAACACTATCAGGCTTCTTTCCATTCTTTGAATTGTACAATTACTATTCCTTCATTCTTAAGTAAACATCTTTAAAAAATTCTGTAGCACTTAATATGTACTCCCCAAACAAATTTCTACCCCTAATTTTCCTGTGTCGATAAGTGTGGATTTGGCTCACAGTAATAAAATATCCCAATTCAAACTATTTTACAAATACAGAAATCTGTAATTTCATATAATAAGGCAATAAAGCTACGGTGGATTTAAGTAGTAGGCAATTTAATTCCCTTAAATTATTTTGTGCAAACAAAATCCCTCCTCAAACTGATATTCAAGTATAGCAGTGTACTTTCCGGTCCTGAAGAAATGGCTGCTTCCCCCATATCACCTTCTTATAGAAGGAGGACACCTTTCCCTGCATCTTCCTCTGCTACTATCCCCTCATGACTCATTTACTAGCTTTAATTAATGGTCTTTTAAAATTGAGTTTCCTTCTAAACCTCTTCCCGAGCTAAGAATTTAAGTCGAAGTAATTTAACTGGGAGGTGATTCTAGGAAGCACCACCAGAATGTGGAAGACATATAGAGAAGAAAGTAAAGTAGATAAGACATGTTTTAATGAGTATGTTACATTCTGGGTAAGGATGTTCAATTCAGTTAGGGATCCCTTCAAGGATTCTATAGAACACACTTCAAAATTGTCTTGCCAACAAACAAGGAAAGCTGGGATATTTATCCTTCAAATTCTATGCCTCTCAGCATGAGAGTTGGTACTCCCTGCACTTTTGCCAGTCTTGCGAGAACCTAGGTCAAGAACCTTATATTGCTCAGAGAACACCCTGAGGCAGAAAGTTGCCGTCATTTAGATAAGAAGTTGATGGCATGGACATGAACTACATGACTGTAGTTGTAAAGGACATTTTGTTTAGTGTAGGTGGGAAAGGACACCAGCTTAGACACCTTCATTTTGCTGAATAAAAACTGGAGTGCCAAACACCATGTCACTATGCCCTATGTATAGGAATTTTGGGTTCATATTGAGAGAAAAAATTGAACTAAATACCAGCTACATTATTTTCTAGTTTACTTAAATAATAACTTTATGTAATTTTCAAGCCTTGTAAGGCCAAAAAAGACAAAATATAGATAAAATCTAGTGTTCTAAGGCATGACTGACTTCTCTCTTTCTACTTAGGATTAAACACTATGCTTGGGTTATTTTTACTCAAAATTCTGCTTATTATTTTTCTTTGTCATACTAGTTGATCATTTGCCTCTTCAGTAAATTTTAAGATTCTGAGAAGAAACAATGTAATACTTTCTCATAAATTTTTAAAAAGATCAGACCTAGAGAAAGGACAAAAAGAATTCAAAGGATTTAATAGTATTTTTTAACATTTTGCTTTGTTTTGTCTATCCACATCTACATACGATTTACCTCCCTTGCTCTGTCTTTATCCCTCTATCATCTATCTCCACATTATTTCCCAAAACAATTTAAAGTTATTTGTAGACATCATGACAAACCATCCCTAAATAATTCAGCATATATTCCAAAGAAATTAACAATCCTCTACAAAACCACAATAATAACACCAAACCCATAAATTTAACATGGATGAGATAATGTTAGATAAGACCCAGTCTATATTAAAATTTCCCCAACTGTCCTGGTAATACCCTTTATAGCTCTTAGATAGCTTATTTTGTTAATCCAGGATACAAATTATTGCTCATTACATTTGGTTATCCAGTGTATTTAGACTTCCTTAACTTGAAATGTTTCATTCGGTTTTCTTGGTTTCTCGTGGAAATTAAATATTTTAAAGTTCAGACCAGATTTATTTCTTAAAAAACTTCTTAGTTTGAAATAATTCTAGGTTAACAGAAAAGTTGCAAAGATAGTTTAGAAAATTTGCTCTACCCCTCTAACCAGTTTTGCCTATTTTTAATATCTTCTCTTATTGTGCTATATTTACCAAACCTAAGAAATCGACATTGTTAGATTGCTATAATGTAAATTCTAAACTTCATTTTTATTTACCAGTTTTTTAAGTAATGCTCTCTTTCTGTTTGATGATCTGATTTAAGATATCACACTATATTTATTTGCTGAGTCTCTCCAGTCTCCCCTGGTCTGAGACAGTTACTAAGTCTTTTCTTATTATTCATGATCTTAACATAATAGAGGACTACTGAGTAAATATCATGGAGAAAGTCCTCCAATCCGTGTATGTCTTTTATTTCATTTTTTTAATTAGACTGGACTAATGGATATTTGGAAAGAATACCACAGAGTCAACAGGCCTTTCTCATTGCAACCTATCAGGGTACATGATATACATGTGATATAATTGGTGATGTTAACATGCATTCCTTGGTTAAACCAGGTTTCTTCACAATTTTTCACTCCCTATTCTATTCTTTGAAAGCAAATCACTGAATCTAGCACTCTGGGAACTGATGGAGAGGGACGGTAGGTTACTGGAATTAAGCATCTATATATAGATTTCTATACATATTATTTACAATTCTTCTGCACAGGAGATTTATCCATTTATGTATATATTCAATGACTTACTTCTGATTTGTGTGTATTTATCCTCTTCTTTGGTTTATAATCGAAAACTTCATTTTTTTGTTGTTGTTGGAATTATTCTAGCTTTGGCCATTGGGAACATTTAACAAGCCAGTTTTTTTGATAGTCCTTCTATTTCTATATAGTTGTCTTGATTTTCACCCTGCCTTTTCTTAAAATATCATGTCTACTGTATTTCATAAGATAGAAAGTCAATGAATTGTCTTGCTGTATGACATATGACTCAAGAAGATGTTTTTCAGTTCTATATTTAAAATATTATAAAACTACTTTCATCATTTTATTTCTCCAACAAATTAATTTGACACAAGGTATTATTAAAGTGTATTTAAAACCATGATAAAAAGTAGAACTCATAGAATATAAAAAATAAGCTATCAAGCCATATGTTGGAGAAATGTTAGTACATAAAAGGACTTTCCTTTTCCTGACACTTGTACTTCTCTCCCACATCTCATATGCTGCTCTAAATATGACAGCTGCCATGAGTGATTAGATGCCTCACCTGCAATCTCTAAAATCCACATGCTTAATAGATCATGTTATTTAAAATAATATATAGCTGTGGAAAGGCTACCTGTATTTATGCATAGATATATATCTATATTGGCAATTTCTATTGCCAACACATGCAAAGGAAGCCTTAATATGTCAGTTGCATTTGACAGAGAACTTATTTATTGCTTTAATACATTAAAGGTGGCATGCATATTTTTATATCTTTATGTTTAATTTTAAATTTTCTACTCAGGGTCAAGTAAAATATATTTTTTTAAAATGTACTGATTTTCAAAACAGAATTTGTTTAATAGCAAAACTATTCAAAGGAATTTAGCAAAAACATATTAACTTAAACAAGGCTAAACCTATTCACATAGCCTATCTGTGTTTTGTTGTTGTTGTTATTGTTGATCTTTTGTACAGAAACTTCAATTATAAGGTATGAAGAACAGAGATATAAAGTGCTATAATGGAATGGCATGAGATTTAGAATTCTGGATCCACAACTTAGTATTTCTCATTTTATAAAAGAGAGAAAATAGCAATCTCTTATCAAGGTCATTATAATAACAATCAAATAAAGTAAGTAAATAAAATACCAAAAACTGTCCTTGGCATATAGTAAGTACTTAATCTTGTTTGCTACCTTCCTTGTTCGTAAGTATATGTTAACAAGATTTTTCTGTACAGATTTAACTTTTTATATATGTCATACTTTTACTGTTTGTTAATTTTTTATGGTTCAAACTGAATTTATTTGTCTTCATATATTATCACCTCTCGTATTTTTTATTTTGCAGTTTGTGGTGCAGTAGAATAAATCTCCATAAGGTAATGGTTATGTTTAATATCACATATTAAATATGTATGCATTTATTTTCTCTAAGAATTAAGTGAGTTAATGTTTTAATGAGAATTTTGTAATTATTCCAGAGCAGCAAGTCAGACCATGCACGATCATCTATTGAGCAAAAATCTTGCCTTTCAGCTGGTGACGGGTGCTTGCCTTAGCCCTGAACTTGACTTCCTGTCTCTTGCCATGTCTGTGTATCCTTTCCATAGGATTTAGCAACTGGCCTTGAAGCTCTTATACAGAGAAAAGGCCAGTAGAGATGAAGGACAGTTACAAAATGCAATAGTAGGTTCATAAGCATATTCAGTTCATAATCCTTAATAAAATCCAACACAAGATCTGGTCAGTCAATGAAACTAATGCTCCTCTGGAAGACACAGGCTCCAAATTTATGCTGCCTTCCTACTTCTTTTCTCAGTTAGGGCTTACCTTGAAATACATTTTCAAGTGATGGTACCCTCTGTAAAATAATAAAGAGAATAGGGAACTAATAGTGAACACAGGGGCCATGATCTTTAACCCCTGCGTGTGGGCCAGTTATTTTCCGTATGCATCATAGGTGTGAATTAGGGATCTTTGGAAACCCCATGAAATCCATCAGGGCTCATAAAATATAAATAGATAAGATACCTTTCAAGGAATTTGATGATCTCAGTGTCCTGGAAGGATCAGAATTCTTTCCAATGGTTACTACAGGGTCATGACATAGGCACTGTGTCGAATGTTTTTGTACTTAGCCCAAAGTTAAAGGGAATTAGATTATTGTTAATAATAATGATTAAATTAATGATTAGATTTTAATAACTAAATATACAATCACATTTAAATAATGGATCCTGAAGAGAATGGTAGTTCACATAAGCTAAATGAGTAGAATATCAATATGTATCTTTTACTTTATTTTACGTACCAAAGGTGGTTGTAAATAATGAACATTTCAAAAAGTCCCCACATTTTTTTTTTTTTGAATGGACAATGTGAAATTAAGAGAGAAAAACTCAGGCATGATAGCTAATCTTCATATGTTCTCAAATTTAGTTAGGTAAAATTCTATGTAAGTCACTAGGCAATGCCTTACTTACAGTGGCTTCTTTGACCATTGCTAAAATTATTAAATTCATAAATTTTGTGTGGAGATCAGAGAAGATTTTTGAACGCTATGAAACTACTGTAAAAGGTTTAGAAATAGGAAAATATAAAAGCTTATTTTGCATTTCTCTGTACATATTTACAAATATGGGAACAACTCAAAAATATCAATCTTTATTTCACCGTGGTTTGCATGTTTTCTTATAAAAACTAAATTATCATTAAACAAATCAAGTTTGGTAAATATCAAAACAAGTTGGTATACTAAATATATTTTAATGCTATTAAAACAATTATAGATTTTAATAATAAAATAAATGAATCAAAGCATGCACTACCCACTTTATTAAAAATACATATAAAAGACAAATTTTATACTCTTTTTTAAAGAACACAATTATTACAATGATTATATGCTCCATATAGTTATAGCTGGGTCCGTTTCAAAGATATTTCCCATTATAATAAGAACACATACTAGAATATCAGTAAGTTCACTCTAATTCATACTCTATTCCTCCATCCTGTGGAGGAAATTATAGCATTGATGTGGAGAAAGTGGCCACGGTAGCTGCTGAAGGTAGGGAGAGGCAAGAAGAGATATGATGTGGGGGCATTTTCATGACTTGGAGTTGTCCTGGGTGGTACTGCAGGGACAGATGCTGGACCTTGTATGTCCTACCATGGTCCACAGGGTGGACTGGGGGAGAGTGTAAAGTACAATGTAAACCACTATCCATGTAGTGCAACAGTGCTCCAAATGTATTCATCAAATGCAATGAATGTCCCACAATGATGAAAGAGGTTGTTGATGTGGGAGGAGTGGGTGAGGAGTGTGGGGAGTATATAGGGACCTCTTATATTTTTTTAATGTAACATTTAAAAAATTTAAAGTGAGAAAAATAAATTAAAACAAAAAGAACACAATTACTCATTATCAGTCCATAGATTTTGAATTTAGTTCTGCAAACTTGGTTATTATAAAGCCAAAACTAAGAGCACAAGAAATTCATAAATCTTTATACCACCTAAAATAATATACTTTAAATTTAAACTAGTATATGTCATTTTGATGGGAAATTAAGACAAATTTACAAAATTATTTGTAAATTTGGGAGCCAGTGGAGTCATGTTCATAATGCAGCAGCAAATAATCTAAGAAAATTAAAGAGGAAATGATCAATGTAGTCTTGAACCTTGAGCAAGAAAGTTAGTACCTTTTTAAATTATTTTTTTATTTTTAAAGAAGCTTTAGATTACATAAATGTTACATAAAAAAATGAAGGTTCCTATATGACATATGCCCCACCCCTTCCTCCTCCTACACTTTTGCACATGAACATCATTCATTAGTGTGGTACATTTATTGCAATTGATGAATACATTTTGAAGCATTGCTACTAACTATGGATTACAGTTTACATTATAATTTATACCGCACAATTTTGTGGGTTTTGACAAAATACACAATGACCTGAATCTGATCTGTCATTGCAGTGCCATACAAGAAAACTCCATCGTCCAAAATCTGCCCACGTATTACACCTGTTCTTCTCTCTCCCACCCTTCAGAGCCTCTGGTTGCCACTGCCTTTATATCAATCTTCCATTGCTAGAATAATAACAAATCTATGGTTGGATAATAATAAGTCTACTTTAGTCCATTGTTCATTCCCCAATCTTGAGAATTTTTGCATGGTGATGCCCACTGTGCTTCTAACTGAGAGGAAACTTAGATCCCATGGGGGAGATGGATGGAATTATCTTGTGTGCAGACATTGGACTCACCCAGGACAATCACCAAAGAGTGATGATGGACAATGCTCATCCCAAGGAACAGAGATTGTCTCTGTTCCAAGAAAGGTAGTTTTAAGCTGGGCCTTCATAGAATGGATATAGATAAGTCCTTTTTTATCAGTAGCAAGTTGCATAAGAGAATTATCCTAAGTGACAAAAACCAGACCCAAAGCATTGCATATTGTTTGACTCCATTTATATGAAGTGTAAATACAAATAAACTCATAGAGATGAAATTAGGTTAGCAGATATGTATTGCAAGAGATATTTGCAAGTTATTGCTAAGCATTATAGAGGTTTTTTTTTTTTGAATAATGAAAATTCTCTAATAATGATTGTGGTGATGAATGCACAATTCTGTGTTCATACAAAAGCCAATGAATGTATGCTTTAGATGGATTGTATAATATGTGAACATATCTCAATAAAATTGCTTTTAAAATAATAAGGAAGAAAGTGGCTGTGGCTCAAGCAATTGAACTCCCGTTTATCATATGGAGGACCTGGGTTTGATCCCCCAGCCCTTCTGTTTGAAAAGGGAAGGGAAGCAAAGGAAGGGGAAGGAAGGAGGTGGGGGGGGGGGGTGGAGGGAAAGGAAGGGAAGGGAAGTGAAGGGAAAGTTGTAGCCTGAACAAGTACACAGTTGAACCAGCTATTGGTTTCAACACTGTCAAAAGCAAGGTATGGGATATGGGCCAAGGTATAGTTTCATTGGTTGGCAATAAATTGACATGAGGTCAAATCAGTGAGACGCAACCACATTAAGTATAACTTGAAATAATAGAACAGAATAGTGATATATTTGAACATTAACTCTATCAACATGAAAAGGCAGATTACAAGCTAAATAAATATGAAAATAACTCAGAAATGACTTAAAAGCCTCAAAAGTAATTTTAGGAATGAAGTCAATATGAGTACAAATGAATAAAAAGAGTTATGCACATCATAAATATAAACATATAGAAAATCATTCTTAAGACTTGAAACTTTTAATTTTTTTTCTGTTTTTATCACAAGTATTATTTTATAACTATTATAAAATGGCTTCTAAAATATAATTCTGGAGACTGGACTTGACCTGCCTCAGTCAAGACAGCAGATTGAGAAGCTTCAGGGCTCCATCCCCCAATAGAAGCTTTGAAAAACCAGTGAGAATTGTAAAACACATCTTTCTCAAAGTTCCAGAAAACAAAGTCTTCCAGAAACAGGGCTAGTACTAAATCAAGAAAAGAGTTCCTTAAAAGCAGTAGGTTCTCATGACACTCTAGTGGTACCTCCCACATATCCACACATATTTGGTATAGAGCTGGACCAACTCCCAGTGTGAGCTCTTGGTCCCAGGACCAGAGAGAACAAAGTAACCATTGTGCATATACAGGAAGCAGATTTGTCTGGCAAGTCTAACTGGTGACAGCCTGAAGGACTGAAACAGGATAGTTGTCACAGATTTGTCATCTCAGAACTTTCCCTGCCTGTAGAACACAGAGTTCTTCTACAGAACAATATAAGAAACAGGCAATCATGGCGGACTGGGGTATGGGATTGCTGACTGTAGGACAGACCAGTGCAGTGCCTGGAATTGTGAAGAAATTTATTTCCTAGGAAGACATTTGTATCCATATAAACCAGATAATTCCAAGAGCTACATGCACATGAGAGGATGAGAAGCATGCAAAGAAAGGATAGGGGGGCTCTGATGCTGTGGCCTGGAACTATACTCAAAATTTATGTGTGGACAAGCCCTGAATGAAATCTTCCCCACACATCAATCTGCAAAGACCTGGAAATGTATTTTATTAATTTATTGCAAGAATAAATATACACATTTTTAGGTTTCAAGTAATCTTATAAAGCACTCAAAGAAATAAGAAGTGATAGCTCCAGCAAAGGAGAAAATTAAAGTATTAGAAACCATTGATGAGGAGAAGCAAACCAGGTATATACCATAAAACAACTTAAAAAAAATCCTAAATATGCACAGAGAAATAAAGGAAAACATGGACAAAGAACCAAAGAAAATAAGGAAAATGATAGATGAGCACACAGAGAATATCAATAGAGATGGAAATTATGGAAAGGAACCAAACACAACTGAAAAACACATTAACAGTAATTAAATGTTCCCTAAAGCAGTTCAACAGTTGATTGGACCTGGTGGAAGACAGGCTTGGTGACCTTAAATATATGACCAGTTAAATCAAGCAATATGAAGAGAAGAAAGAAAAAATAATGAAGAAAAGTGAACAATGGCTGACGAACCTGTTGGACACCATCTAATGTAGCATATGCACAATTTGGGAGTACCAAAATGAGAATTAAAAGAGATGGAGTAAAAAGAATAGTCAAGGAATATTTGCTAAAAATTTCCCACCTTTAATGAAAGACATAAATATACTCATCCAAGATGCTCAATGAACTCCATTAAAATGTGTGTGAACAGACGCAAGCAGAACCTGTCTGCCTGAAGCAAGGGAGATTGCTCCTTATTTCCCTGTTCCATTTGCTTTCTTCTGTCTCTTTCAGGTGATGTTTATCAATCTTTCCAACATTAAACCTCCTCTTTCTAACTTTCATTTAGAAAGCCAGTATTATTTGGTGGTAAGATCACAGTCTATGGAATTAAAAAAAAAAAAAAAGAAAAAAGCAACGGATTCAAATTCTGACTTTTTCACTTGTTAGAATTATGCTCTTGAGAATGTTATTGAGCTTCTAGCACATGAAGCATTCTGTTCTATAGGAATAACAATAGCTTTCAAATGGGGTGAAGATTAATTCATGTAAAATATATCTACTGATTCCTCTCTACTTCACTAATAAGAAGGACGAGAGTGTGAATAATACTTTATTGTGTTTATTGAAGAGTGACAACCACTTTTTCTAAATTATCCCCTAAATACCCTAATTGAGTCTCTATTAGGCAACTGACACTAATTTCCCTGTCTGTCATTTCTGGGTCAAATAGCTTATCTTTCCAGTTGCTTTCTTTCATTAGTCCTTGGAAACATTTTCCTGACTCTTGTATTCTTTTTCTCACCTTACCAAGTGTAGCAGTTTCATGTAATTAATGAATTCCTAAAAGAAATATTGGATTATGCCTATAATGTGATCTGTACTTGAGCATGATTGAGTTATGATTAGGGTATTGCATTCCACTCCTCTGTGGGTGGGGACTCACTCACAGATAAAAGCATAGCGAAGAACAGGGTTGAGGGCTTTTAATGTGGGAGTTTTGATTTTGGAGTTTGATGCCGAACACTTAAACTGGAGTCCTGGGAGGTCAGCATGTAGAGGAAAGAGAAGCCCGCCCCAGAAAGGAAGGAACTTTAAAGCCAGAGTAAAGCAAGCCCCAGGAACATAGGAACACAGGAAGCCTGAACACTCGCAGATGTCGGCAGCCATCTCGCTCCAACACATAAAATAGACTTTGGTGAGGGATGTAATTTATGATTTAAGGCCTGGTAACTGTAAGTTCCTACCCCAGATAAATACCCTTTGTAAAAACCAACCAATTTCTGGTATTATTCATCAGCACCCCTTTGACTAACTAATACAAATGCAATGCATGATCCTGAATAGAATCTAAGAAAGAGGAGAAAGGTTGAAAAAAACATATTTGGAATATATGAAAAAATTGGAATATAGACTTAGCTTTATTTCAATGTTAAATTTCTTGAACTGTGTGATTGCACATAATTGGTTAGATACGTGAATATCCCAGTTCTTGGGAAATGCACATGATGATAATGTGTTCAAAAGACCATGATATGTACAATTTACACTCAAATATTCAGATAATGAACTAAGAGAGAGAGAACGAGAGAGAATGATATAGCAAATATGGCAAAATGTTAACTTTGGTGGATCTGGGTATCTGGGGATTAGAATTCTGCTGGAATTCTCTGTATGGGGTTTGATTTCATTTTGTAAATATCCTTTAATTTTGAAAGTATTTCAAATAAAATGCTAAAAGTGTATATACTTCTGGATAATGACCTTCTTGTGCCTTCATTATTTATTTATCTCTCTTTCTTTCTACATCAAAGGAAAATGCTTGAATACTTCTACAGCAAATATTGCTTCCTTTTATTATTGGAAATCCTAAAATTTTATTCTTTTTAAAGCAAAATTACAACTTTTGTGATTCCCAGAATCTATGTAAAAAGGAAGCTATTTTAACCTTTTTTTAAATGTTTAAAAGATACCCTCTATTGTCCCTATAAAATGTGCTGCCTTATGCTGAAAAACTGTTCTCCCCCTGTGACGCTTTCTAAAATAAACATGCCCTAATACTGATCCCACTAGTTGAGTTTTTGCTTACTGGAACCAGTTGTTTTTTTCCAAAACTCTTTATACCAATATTAACTATTGTTGAAATCATCAAATTTCAATAGAAATCATGTAAAATGATGACACATAAGAAGAAAATACAATAAAATGTTATTTCCATGAAAAAAAAAGTTATTTATAAGATTTGGTATAAGTGACTCACTAAAAACCATTCTCTAGATTTTGGAGAAACTTTAAAATTTTAAAAAATGATAATATCTAATTTTCTGCAATGAAATTGTATCTTTAATGCCTATATTTAATTGTTTTCACTCTTCTTTAAAGAAACAAAATTGGAAAACACATTGTTATATTACAGAAGTAAATCTTCATTTTTTAGATGTGTCTTTGAAGAAAATTTCTAATTTGTATTGTGACATTGTTGTACCTATTTGATAAAAGATAAATTGGATCCATTCCTCTTTTCCACACCAAGATAAATTCAAAGTTGATTAGAGAAATACCTGTAAAAGTGAAACTCTACATGAACTAGAAAGAAATTGAGGTGATATTTGTAAAGGCAGAATGCTAGAGAGGAGAAAACACCATAAGCAAACAACTAACTGGGAAATAATATTTCCAATTCATATTTCAAGCAGTTTCTATTTCTACCTATAATAATAATCTGCAACCTTATAGTAATGGACAAATTATATAAACAAGAAAAATAAAAAAATTGTGTCCTTAAACATATGAAAAGTTGCTCACCCTCACTAATAAAAAGAAAATGACAAATTAACATTTCTCGTGTATTAGATCAGCAAAATTACCAAAGCATGACAAAACATTTTGTTAAAGAAGCATAGGAGAAAGGATATTCTCATATATTGGTGGTGAAAATAAGCAAATGGAGGTATTTTTGGCAACATCAGCAAAATTGAACAATGAATTAGCTCATTGATCCTCTTAGGAATTTATCACCAAGATGCACAGATAAAAAAATGAAATGACTTATTTACATTGTGGAATGCTTGCTGATAGCAAATGACAGAAAACAACCTCTGCCTATCAGTGCAAAACAATACATTACTCTGCAATCAGAATAAAGAATGAATATGATATAGTCTCTCTTATCCATTGATAGTGAAAATGGCAGTATATGTGATCATATGAGATTTTTATGAATCCCAGAAAACATCATGTTCTTAGAACTAATCCATCCCTATAGGTGTGGGATACACTGATTGCATTAGATTCAGTTAAACCATCTTTGATTAGATTACTTTTATTATATTGTTTTAGGGGCTTTGATTGAACTATACCAGTGAGTCTGTGAGGAGTGACCCAGACTGGGTGACTGCTTTCTTGCTGGAGTCTTACATAGGTAGAGAATTGAAAGAAGTAGCACACCTAAAGATAGCTCTGCCATTTTGTTTAGTAATGTGAGAAAAGACAACAGGACAACCTGCAGCTACAAAAAGACAGAGAATTCAAGAGGCTGAGAGAGAGGCCTGAGATTAGAATCAGCCGAGAAGCTGAAACTTTGAAGTTCCCAAGAGGCTAGGCCCATGGAGGAGCTTGAAGCTGAAAGTTAGCCTGGAGAAGGTAGAAAGAGACTGGCAGACCTGCCATTTTGTCTTGCCACTTGGAAGGAGTCCAGGATCCAGCATCAGACCTTTTTGCTAAGACAACATCTCTGATGATTCCATGACTTGGACATTTTCATAGCCTTGCAAGTATAAAATTTACCCTAATAAGTTCCATTATAAAAGTCAACCCAGTTCTGGTATATTGTGCCCAGCAACTTTTGCAAACTAAAACAGTAAAGAATAATGTATACAATTGTCTAAAGATCTCTTTGGGGAGGGAGAGTCAGGATGAAATAACAGGAATGGAAGCAAGCTTTTACCTAAATAACTTTCATGGAATTGGCAAGTTTTAATATATATATATATATTTATTTATATATTTAATATATAATATTTAATATATATATATATATGGAATAAAAAAGCAATAATTTTCCTACAAATTGAAACTAATAAACCTACTGTATATGAAAATGTTTAGAGCATATTATATTCTTCTGTCCAGATAGTATATTTTTCTGTTCAAATTTAGAAAATATAAGTGAAAGAAAATTGAACTGCAAAGAGTCCTTTTTTAAAATTTATTTCTCTCCCCTTCCCACCCAGTTATTTGCTCTCTGTGCTCATTCACTGTGTGTTCTTCTGTGACCACTTCTATCAGTGGCACCGGGAATCAGTTTGTCTTTTTGTTGCATCATTTTGTTGCATCAGCTCTCCGTGTGTGCGGTGCCATTCTTCGGCAGGCTGCACTTTCATTAGCACTGGGCGGCTCTCCTTACAGAATACACTCCTTGCACATGGAGCTCCCCTACGTGGGGGACACCCCTGTGTGGCAGGGCACTCCTTGCATGCATCAGCACTGCGCATGGGCTAGCTCCTTGACACGGGTCAAGGAGGCCCGGGGTTTGAACCGCGGACCTTCTGTGTGGTAGGCAGATGCCTTATTTGCTGAGCCAAGTGCACTTCAAATTCTTAAAACTCATCCAGTTCTCTTGAGTAGCAATATCTGTGTTATGAATTGGAAACAAATTTTTTTTTTTTTTGGAGTAAAAAGGTTGTTTGCTGTTTATACGTTTATTTCGGGTTTCAAGGATTATTTCCCCTTCCCCATGTTTTTAGAATTTCCTGTATTTCCCTAATCAATCTTGGTTGCCACAACCAGACACACAGAAAGCACAGGACCTTCTTTTTCTTGCATCTGTAGTGGGAAACCTTAGCAGCAGTCATTAACTGCTCCAGGTCTGTCAGAGATGCATAAAATGTTTTGTATAATTACATAAATCAAGAAAGAAAGTCAAATAGACTAATAAAAAGTCTGTGGTTGTAAATTGGAAATAGCCTAGGAATTCCATTTTGTGTTTTCTCAAGTATATTTTTACTCTCTCTGACCCCTGAGAAGACCATGAAAAAATAGTAATCATCTGGCATTCAGATTGTGATTTCTATCTAACTCTTTTCACCACTAAAAAGAGCAGCACCTTGGAGTGATGGAGGATTCCAATCTGCAGCAGGAATCATGGAAGATTGGCAGGAAAATCATCTTGTCCCAGAAAACAAGGATGCTATTAAAGACTAAAATTTTTAATTCAAAAGGAAACAGAGGCAATGAAAAAAAGAAAGGATCATATTGTCCTAAAATAGATAAGTTGTATCTTAAGAAATGGTGATAATTATAAGAAATATATGAAATATATTAAATTTTCAAGAGTTTTTATACTGGCACTCAAAAAAGAGTAAAAAAATTAACAAAACAAACAATAGAATCAAAACAAAACAACCCAACCCATCACTATTGTAGGTAACTCCTTCCTTTGAAAAATTTCACCTGTTACTTACATTGAAACTTGGTTGCTAATGTGAGAGAATTAACAAGTTACACTAACCTGCTGTAAGAACTTTAGTTTCAGGGTAGCTAAATAATACTAATGGATAAAAAGAAAATGAAATCCTTTTTTTTCCAGAAGAAACTCAGCTAATAAATATGAAAGGTGTAAAATAATTTGAAAATCATTACTTTGCAAGCCAAACAAAATAAATAATTCAGGCAAAATAATTAGATGGAATACTGATGTGGAATAGGATAAGGAACCCTGATAGCAATCTCGGGCTCTACGATTCTTTAGAAGGACTCAGAAAACCTGTTTTACTCATGGTTACGGTATCTTACAGTGAAAAGATGCAGATTAAAATCAGCAAAAGGAACAGGCACATGGAGCAAATCCAGTAGAAAAAAGGAACATGCTTTCAGGTGTTCTTTCTCACTGTAGTCATACAGACATACTTAAATGTCCCAGTAATGATGTGTTATAAAGTATGCAATGTTTTTCAACCAGGGAAGGTCACCTAAGGTTTGCTGTTGGGGTGGAGTCTCATGTAGGTATGCAACACCTTTGTGCAGGCTCCCCAAAGCATTCGCCAAAAATCACGTTCCTTGCCTAAACTATCTGATCAAACTGGTACCTCATGGCACAAGGCATGACATACCAAAACTTTCTTAACAAGAAAAATACTGCAATGGCTCAGGGTTCACCCTCCAGGAGCTGGCCATTGGCCAGTGCTAAAGGTATAGGAGTTTAAACCAGTCCTAGCCACCACTACCATGACAACCACCTCCACCACCACACCTAGGCCTTTAGAGCTATTCCTTTGTCCTGGGCAATGATGATAGAGTACCTTATCCAGAAAGCTACTTGTAAAACTTTTTTTTTCCTGGTAAAGAGACTAGAGAAAGATGCAGTTCTCTCTCTCTCTCTCTCTTTTATTTTATTTTTCTTTCTGAAGTATCTTATTTATTTCTCCTAAAGGAAACACCTCATGGTTTCTTTCTTCAATGTATCTGATTAATAATTCACTCATTTATACTTTTTGTTTCCTTCTCTATGGAAATTTAAGCAATATCTATATGCATGGCTGATAATTTAATTTCTAATGAAGTATTGCCAATAGCTGTAGCTAAACTAATACAGCACTTACTATTTGCACTGGACTAAAACCTATAACTCTACTTCTTACAGAACTTATGATCTCCATTTTACCTGAGAAAAATGGGCCATAGAGGTAAGGAGACTTGACCAGTTTATATGGTTAATGGCTGAGTTAGGAGATAAACGCAGACGGCATGGCTCCAGGGTTGATGCTCATGACCAGGACTATTAGAATATTTTTGCAGTTATTTGACTCATTTAAGATCATTTTCAGAAGAAAATAACTTTTAACTTCCCCATATATATTTTTATGTAAATTATTGGTTATGCAAAATGCACTTAATATCATTATTTATCCCATAGTAAAATGATGTTTAAAGAATTAACGCACACTTTTTCCAGTTTTATTGTAAATATTTGTCATTATTAAAATATGTTGTTTTTAATTAAGGAATCATTTCATATTGTTCATACATTTGTTTCACCTAATTTAAGAATATGACTTACCCAGGACAACTAACAAAAGAATGAGGATGGACAAAACCCAACCCAAGGAACAGAGAGTATCTTCAACTGCAAGCAAGACAGTTCCATCCATTTGCTGCATGGGATTTCAGCTCACTTGCAGTAGGAAGCAGAGTTAGGCATCACCATATCCAAATCCTCGAGACAGAGGAACGAACAAATAGAAGGGAGGAATGCAACTATAAACTAAGGTAGACATTATTATTATAGTAATGGCAGAACTAGAACTAATATTGGTATAAAAACAATGGGGTCACCAGAGATTCTGAGGGGAGGGAGAAGGAAGAATAGGTAAAACATGGGGCATTTTCGAGACATTGGAATCATTCTGCACCATATTACAATGATGGATACCATCTGTATTAGTCAGCCAAAGGGGTGCTGATGCAAAATACCAGAAATTGGTTGGTTTTTATAAAGGGTATTTATTTGGGGTAGGAGCTTACAGATACCAGGCCATAAAGCATAAATTCCTTCCCTCACCAAAGTCTATTTCCTTGCATTGGAACAAGATGGCTGCCAACGTCTGTCACGGTTCAGGCTTCCTGGGTTCCTCCCTTCTAGGGTCTTGCTTCTCTCTGGGTTCAGTGTTCCTCTCTTCCTGGGGCTGGCTTTTCTTTCCTTTGTGAGCTTACTTCCCAGGGCTCTAGCTTAAGGCTTCAGCATCAAATTCCAACATCAAAGCTCCAACATCAAAAGCCCTCAACTCTGTCCTTTGCCATGCCTTTTAGGCCCAATGCCCTAATGATGTAGCTCAATCAAAGGCTTAATCATAACTTAATCATGCCCAGGTACAGACCAGATTACAAACATAATTCAATATCTGTTTTTGGAATTCATAACCATATCAAACTTCTACACCACCCATTGTACATTTTGTCAAAATCTATAAATTTGTGTGGTGCAAAGTGTAACACATAGTGTGAACTATAGACTGTGCTTAGTAGCAATGCTTCAATATGTATTCATCAATTGTAACAAAAGTGTCACACTAAGGAAAAGTGTTAATTTGGGGGGAGTATGGGAGGGGGAGGTTGTAGGGTATATGGAAATCCCCTATATTTTTGATGTAACATTTATGTAATCTAAAGCTCCTTTTAAAGAACAAAAGAATAAATGTGTTTAAAATGATGGTACTCTCCTCTCCATTACAGAGAGGTTTTCAGGTAATGCTAATTAATGCATTCTTATTTTTTCCCTAATTCTCCATTTTAAAATAAATTGAATTGTTCTTTTAATAAGTGTTGCTGGTAGATTTTGCCTCCTTTTATCCTCCAATTTGATAAAAGTTAACATTTATAAAATGTACAGATCATGAAAATAGCACTCTTGTTATCATTTGCTAATATTTTCTTATATATATTCTTTTTATTAATCTTTTCAAAAATGTGAAAAATTAAAGATTTGAAACTTGTAAATTAATCTGTAGTAAGTATACCTTTATTGTCTTTGCAGAGAGGAGAAGCATATTCACATATCTTTTGAAGTGAATTAGACTGTATTAAGCAAACCATTACATAAATCTTTATAAAGGAAGCTTAATAATTGGGTGACGTTAAAGAAGACTGTAAACAATGTTAATAAATTTATGTTATTGTAGGCAAATGTGTTGTTTTAAACACATTATCAGTGGGAAAAAAGCTTTTAGAAAGTGGCCTTTTATCTTCTAGTGCGTATGGAAAAATGCGCCTGTAAGTACTTTCTATAGAAAATGGCATATGTGTGCTAATCTGTATAAATAAAATATATGGAGTAATGCAAATTAGAAGGTATTCTTAAATCAATATATTTACTAACAAGGATATTTCATAAGAGACTTTATGTATATAATTTGATTTTATGGTAGGAAAAAGATGGTATATTCTTCCTCTTAAATACATACATTAAGGGATGTGGCTAGGGTTTATATTATAACTGATGTATTTCAGAAAATATACTCTATGTCTAATAATAGTATTTTCAAGTTTGTAAATTGAAAATAGTAAACAATATTATATTAAAATGCTCATTTCCTATATTCGTAAATATACACACACTCTGATAAAATGATGATACTTGAATACTTGAATTTCATTATTTATCATTATTATTACAATCATCTACCTAACACTAAATTCTCATATGTCATGCATATTTGTCCCAGAAGGAAAGGACTGCTCATTCTAATTTGTGGCATCTTTAATTTGTGTGATTAACATTTGTCTCCTTTGAATTGCAAAGAATTTTTAATATTAATAATAACTTCATGAATAATGAGTCCATTTTCCTAAGTCTAAATGTGCAGTAAAAAGAATGTAGAAGTCGGGTACATTAGAATATGACCTCTAGCTAATTGAATTGAATTAAGTTAGCTAATATTTTTAGCAAATTTAGAAAGACTTTTTACATACTTTATCTCCTGGAATAGTAGCAGGACCCTGAAGGGCAGCTTTTACTATACTCACTCCCATTTTACAGATAAGATAATTGAATTTCAGGGAGGATTTGTATGCCTAAGGTCATGCAGCTAATAACTAGAAATCAGACTAAATTTTTCTGATTCCACATTTAGTTCCTTTCCACTGCCATACTGCAGTCAATTCATCACTCAAAAATATTTTATTATAAAAATATAAACTTGTTCAGTTATACATAGCACTCTCATCCAGATAGCTTTCCTTCACCTTTATTGATAGGAAATTTCACTATGTAAAAATATCATTGAATTTTGTTAGGTTTTCTCATAGTATGCATATGATTTCATCAGTTTTCTCATAGTGTGCATATGATTTAAACTGTTACCTCCAATGAAATTTTACATCTTTATAACTTTTGGTGTTATTTTTAATATCACCATGAGTTATAGTATTTATTTAATACAAACAAAATCCTTTAGAAGACAAATGATATTTAGGATTCATTGTTTCCCACCTGACTTTTTAATCAACTCTATCACATATTGGGACACCTTGTCATTCCTAGGTCTTAATAAACCAAAAGAGCTTACCAGAACTAATATTTGACTAGTATCTTTAGTGGCAACAACTGGTGTATAAATTCTGGGAGACATTTTAACCACTAGTAACTCTCATATATCCAATTTCCATATGAGGAACATGAAAAATAGTACTGCTACAGCAAAAATCCAGAATTGCTGTGTCTTATACCAGGAGAAACTGAACAAAGCCTGAAAAGGTTTGGAACTATAATCACACATGCAAAAATCCTCTGGTAGATCTGTCATTTATACATGTAATAAGATCAGGATCAGAAGAGCAGGGTTACCGAAACAAATTGTGTTTGATGTGGAAAAGTCATAAAATAAATCAGAGTACTTCAAACTCCTGGGTAAATTTGAGGTGCAATGTGAAAAAGAAAATTCTAGTTAAAACAACGTCTTCTGTTTTTGAGATTGAGATGATTTTCTGATACTATGCTAATTGTTTATTGAACCATAAGGAAAATTTTTGATATAAGAAACAAAGGGAGACAATAATGCTGGACCATATTCTATGGAAGGCTGTACCTGACTTGTGAATTATTACTCTTCCTATGAGTTTTGGAGAATTGAGGTCCTTGGAGCAAATATTGTTACCAACAATAAAGTTCAAAACAAATCATCACAAGAGAGGAATTTTCCATACCATTTCATGAAAATGGTCAGAATAAAAAGAAATGCAAAGTATTTGACTCCTGAGAGTCAACACTGATTACTTTATTCAATTCTATTTCATTATTTCTATTACAGAAGTAATAATTTGGAGAGTAAAATTCAATGGTACAGAAAGCTTACAAAAAGCAATATTATCTCATATATCCCTTTAGGAATCACAGTTCCACTTTGCCTCTTTAGAAACAAAGACTCTTAAATGTTTATATTTTGGGCTATTTTTCTTTACCCTCCTAAAGAATTATACTAGCATTTCTTGAAATTTAAATTTAACCAATGTTTTATTTTACTGCTTGTGATGGTAGATGAAAATTATTCTCCTCACATCACCTCATTCATTCTATTTTCAAGTAAATACATGACAGTTTTACTAACTTTTGTAATTTCAAATAATATTCTGGAAATTGGCTTCCTATTTAAATACCTTTGTGTTTTTCAGTGTTATTAAGAAACATTTCAAAATTAAAAATTAAAAAACCAGAGCATAATATCCACCCAGCTACTTATCTATCATGCAGCTTTATCAAATATAATACATGTTAAACTATGTATTTATTTATTTTTACTGTATTATTTTAACTTTTATATATCATTATATTTCACCTTTATATATTTATGTATGTTTTTCTTAAAACAGAGACATTTTTTGCAAACTGTAATAGTATTTTTACATTTAAGGAAATGAATGATATATCATATCTAATATCTAATCCATATTCAAATCTGTCCTATTGCAATTAATTATAGATAATATCTCTTTTATCTCCATCATATAAGATAAGAAAATTAACCCTCCTTTCTTCCTTCGGAAGCAGACTAGTAAGATAGGGAATCAATAGATGGATCTAGAACCTGGCAGAAAGTTCACGTGACATCAATAACCCCAAGGTGACTGTTGGAAGAGCCCCAATACAAGATCCTGCCATCCACAACAAAAACTTCCTCTGGAAGCCAGGAGAAGCTCCAGATATTCCCCGAGGACTTTATCATTGGGCCCTCTCAGGGAACTGATGTATGGGGTAATCAATCAAAATAGCAAGCAGCTGGAACTCCTCTCCTGCCATTAGCAAAGGGATGGAATAATAGTTCAAAAAGCCAGGCACGAGGCCTGAAAAGAGCACTGTTGCTTTCTCTCGCCTCTGGACCCTGACTCTGGCTGCCTTGCCCCCCATTTGGATCAGTACACAGGTAAACCTGGGCATTTATAATCTATCAGGAGAAATTGTAGTTTGTAAATCAGCCTGCTTTACCACTTTTAAACCCCTTCCTCTCTACCTGGGACCCCTGATCTGTTATCTTCTCCCATTTCTTGTCCCTCCCTGCCTGAATAAATTACTGGCCTAATTCAACCAAGGTGCTCTTAAAATTCATTTCTGCAGCATAGTCTAGAACCTAGACAAAATCCGGTAACACTTCTACAACTTTCCCAGCATTCTATGTCCCAACATCTATGCTCTACACTTTTGCTCATCATAATGAACCTTTCTCTGCTTTGCCTATAATTTGCTTATAAAAGTTGATGCAAACGTTATAGTAGAGAAGCAGGAGTTTCAAGCAAGTTGAAGACCTGTACCCAACTCCTTACATCCCCTACAGAGTAGATTATGAAGTAAAGTTTTAGGGCAGGGTATCTGTGAGAGAATGCCCTTGGAGTCTCTGTGAAGTAGTGAAGGTAATACAATTAGGCAGAGGGAGTGGCTGAATATCTGTGAATTTACAATGAAAACAAAACCCTAACAGGTCCTATGAGGAACTCTGGAACTGGGATGAGTCCTCAGTGGTGCCTGCATTATGGGAGGAAGGCTAGACCTTTGTAGCTCCAATTGTACTGGTTATCTTATTTTTTAAAGATTTATTTATTTTTATTTCTCTCCCCTTCCCCTCCCTGTTGTCTGCTCTTTGTGTCCATTTGTTGTGTGTTCTTCTGTGCTCGTTGGTATTCTTGTCAGCGGCACCCAGAATCTGTGTCTCTTTTTGACGTGTCATCTTGCTGCATCAGCTCTCCGTGTGTGCGGTGCCATTGCTAGGCAGGCTGCACTTTTTTTGCACTGGGCAGCTCTTTTTATGGGGTGCACTCCTTGTGCGTAGGGCTCACTTATATGGAAGACACCCCCGTGTGCCACGGCATTCCTTGAGTGCAGATGCATGGGCCAGCTCATCACATGGATCCTGAGGCCCTGGGCATGAACCTTGGACCTCCCATGTGGTAGGCAGATGCCCTATCCATTGGGCCAAATCTGCTTCCCTGAACTGGTTATTGCATGCTCACGAGAGTATGGATGGGGCATGAAATTAATTGGAATATTCCTTAGGCTGTGAGAAAGTTCTGGAAATCAATTCATCTAAAAATCCTCAGAAGCCAATGATCTCGAAGCCTAGGCCCTGATGGGGTATCTGAGCAGCACTCTAGAGCACATCCACAAGAGTTCTTGTAGTGATTTGAAGCTATGTGTAGTCCAGAAATGCAAGTTAATCCATTTCTGTGGATGCAGATCCATTATAAGTAGGCCCTTTTGATGAGTTTATGTGTGACCCACCTCATTCAGGATGGGTCATAATCTTCTCAGTGAAATTCTTTATAAAGGGAATGAATACATAGAGAGAAAGAGAAAGATGGGAGCAAGAATGTGAAATTAATAAAACTCAGAAGTCCAGCAAATGTCACCATGTCCTTTGTCACGTGACAGAGGACCCAGTGATCTCTGGTAGCTGGTCTTCGGGAAGAAAGCATCACACTGATGATGACTTGACTTGGAAATTTTCTCAGCCTCAAACTGTAAACTAATAAATTCCCATTGCTTTAAGCCAACCCATTTTGTGGTATCTGCTTTTAAGCAGCCTAGGAAATGAAAACAGTTCTCTTCCTCTCCATTGAAAATACTCTTCCATCTGTTTTTCTCAATTTGGAAACATGTTGAAAAATACAGGTGACTGTGTCCAAGTCAGAATGGACTCCCTATGGGAGTCTGACTGGGAGAACTTGGGTTAGATTTCTCTTCTGGCTAAGCAAACTGTCTGGATCCATTCTCAGAGAGTGTTCTTGTGATGACTCTAAGAGACTAGCCTGATAGTTGAGGGAGCCAGAAGGATGAATATGACTCAGACCTAATAGGATGCATGACCATCACAGTAAAGATGCTAGAGGAGACTGACAATTTGAACACAAAAATGTAATTACACGAGTTGCGGAAAGTCAAATGCTACATGTACATGTATACAAACTACCCATACACGCATACACATACATTAAACAAGAAAACATTCTGATTTCTGAATAACAATAAAAAAAGTTTCCTAATTGTTTGAAGACAGTTCTTTTGAGACCTAAATTAGTGGCCTGGAGGATGAATTCAGAAAAAGATCTTAAAGTGCAGGAGAATATTATAAAGAGATGGTAAAACATATGACATGATACAAATAGATTAATTTTAAAGAAACAAATTAATATAATAAAATTGACATAAATAAATATAAATAGTTTGTGTCTTCAGATTGAAAGAATTTGCCAAAATCCAGGCAGTTTTTTGAGAGAGTAGAAACATAACTAGCAAGGTACTAACTTGTATTCACATAGTGAAATGCATGCCCTTACAGAACTATGGAGAAATATGTGTGGTTACACACAGGACTATGATCAGGTTACTACATTACTAATATAACTTGAGGTCAGGTGAGTGATTTGGATGAGAACGAAAAAGAGAGTCAAGAAAAATAAGAGAAAAAAATTGAAAGCCCCAAATTACGGTTAATATGCTTTATATATTAAGATTAACATTAAGCTGAATTGTTCATCTCAATTGTTTTAATTTAACATTGTTTAATTTAAAATCAAAATTGTTTTAGAATGATGTTACATCTTTGCAGAAGATGTAATAACAGTTATTAAAAGCTCAAGTTATAATGCTAACCTGTCAGTATTACAATCTCATAAAGAACCAGTACACACCAAAGTATATAACCTTGGACAAATTACCCTCTGTGTGTTAGTATCTTTATCTGTAAAATAGGAAATATAATACTACCTACTTTATAGGGTTGTACTGAG
The DNA here is from genome assembly GCF_030445035.2 of Dasypus novemcinctus. Lineage (NCBI taxonomy): Eukaryota > Metazoa > Chordata > Mammalia > Cingulata > Dasypodidae > Dasypus > Dasypus novemcinctus. The sequence continues at coordinate 57,873,450 of NC_080673.1, forward strand.
TATCGAATAATTCACTAAGGATAAAGATCATAGGATATTGAATGGTAAATAATACATTTTTGAACTTGAGGATTGCTTTTACAAGTCCAACTTCATAAATTTTGTGCCACTCAAAGAATAATGTTCTTAGTATGCAAGCAATTTTGTTTTGCTCTATTTCAGTTTGTTTCAAAATAGTGCCTTGACTTTATTATACAATTCATAGGTTATCTGCTTTGTTATGGCGTTTCAAATTTCTTTTATATTTTTGAAAAAGAAAAAAATGCTTTCTTCCTATATTTTCACAAATGCTGTCTTCCTTTTTCAGTTTATAAATGTAATTGAAATCTGTTGTATTTTATTTTTTGAGCACTTTCTTAGATTCCAACACCAGAGAATTCTAATCTGCAGTCTGTTATTGCAAGACCTGCTGCATATCCATCATACTCAGAATTTTTCTTTCTTCATTTCTTTCAATTTTGAGAGTGAAATTTTAAAATTCCATGCATTTCTGCCTTCTCCATTTTAACAGTTATATTTCTCTGGATGATGAATTTGATTCCTTCATGTCTGGAAATGACATAATTTTATTTTCAAACTCATTTAATAACTTGACTGAATATTGCATGTTGTTATTTTGGATTAAATATATATTTTTTCCTATGAACTTTGCAATCACTGCTTATTGGTTAAAAACATCAAAAATCATGTGAGAAGTCCTTGCACAACCTGATTTTTGGATTTGAAGGTAACCTGTTTTCAGAAACTTCTAAAGAATGGGACTAAGTGCTATTATTTGCCCTGCTTGTTGCTCCATGAGTATTCTCAAAATGAAGTTCTATGATCTACACCTAAGCTAGGAAATCTTCTACTAATATTATTTTCATTTAAATATTTTATTCATTGAATGGATATACCATAGTTTATTTATTCATTCTACTAATGAGATATTTTGTATTTTTTGCCTTGTATTTTTGTGGATAATATGAATGATGATGTAACATTATTTTTGTTTTTCTGGTGCCAATATGCATGCATTTTATTTGGGTATATACCTAGGAGTTCAACTGCTGTGTCATGGGTAATGTATCCATTTAAATTCAACATATATTGTCAAATGATTAGTAGATAGTGCCAACCTTATTTCCAGAGTGGTTGCAGAAATGTATATTTCCTCCATTAGTACATTAGAATACTTTTAATTAAATATCTGTTCAACATTTGAAATTATAATTTTACTTTAACAATTTTGGTGGTGTGTAGTGATAGATTGTTTTGATTTTAATTTACATTGTCCTGCTTAATAAATGAATTTGAGAAGTTTTATATGTAGTTATTTTTCATTTGGGTACATTATTTGTAAAACATCCATTCAAGTCACTTGCATTGTTTTAAAAAATATGTTGAAAAGTTTATCTTCTTGATTTGTCAGGTTTCTTTGTTTTTTACAACTTTACTCCCGTGATAGTTGTATGAGATAAGAATAATCTCTCTCATACTGTGGCTTGCTTTTTCATAAGTTTATTGATATATTTTGATAAACAAGAATTATTAAATTTAATATAGTAAAATTTATCAGGTTTTTCTCTCCCGAATTAGCAGTTTTTGTATTTCTGATGAAAAGACTTTTTTATTTTACTTAATATCATGAAAACATTCTATATTAATTTTAGGAGTGTTATTTATTTGTCTTTAATGTTGAAATCAATAATCAACTTGGAATTATTATATATATGGATACATTTGACTTTTCATAAAGCTGGGGATAGAGTTTTGTGGAAAGAAAGAACTTTTCAATAAATGCTCGGAATCAAATTTGTTTATTGTACTCATCAAACCTTCTAATCCTTCTGATTTTGTCAGCTTGTCCTATCAGTTAATGAATGAAATGCATTTTTAAAAAATTCCTCCCTAATGATGATGGTTTGCCCTTTTTCTTTTTTTTACTACAATTAATTTTTGCTTTATATATTCTGAGATTATACTATTAAGTGTGTGTAAATTTAGAATTATATATTCTCAGGGATATGAAAATTTATCATAAATATTTTTCCCTTAGAATTTTTTGTATGTTATTGAAACAGCTCTAGCAGTTTTACTTTGGGGGAAAAAATGTATGGTATATATATATTTCCATCATTTTACTTTCAAAATTTTTGTATCCTAATTTTTTAGAAAAGTCCCTCATCATATGCATTTTTCAGTTTATTTTTTAACTTTTCTGAGAATTAATTTTTATATAAAGCATAATCTCAATCTTATAACGTAGTTATGGATTTAATGTGTCATCTTATTTGCTTCATTTTTGTTCTATTTTTATTTTCCTTTCATTGCACCTTATTTTGCAACATTTGAAAATTTTCCTCATTTCACCTATTAACGTTAATAACTTGTTATTTATATACAACTTTACTACTCATTCATTGGTTATCCTGGAAGTCACAAATTTATACTTCCATTAACTGCTAATATAACTTAGTCCTTCAATTCTTCCCAGATAAATCATTGAACATTAAAAACTTTTAATTTCCTTCACAATTTATATTTTTCTTGTATGTTAATTTATATATTATATATTTAAATATCTTTATGCATTATTATGGTGCTCTTTAATTGCCCTTAATTCTCTAAACTACAAAGCTGGGTGTTTAATTTTTGGCCGAATAAAATTCTTTAGAGTTTATTTTCATGAATCTAATGGTGACATTTTTTTCTTCAGCTATTTGTTGTCTGAAAATTATTTTATTTCACTTCCATTCTTGAAATGTATTTCTTCTGGTTATAGAACTCTAGATTGCCATTTTTTCCCCCAAAATCTTGAAGACATAATCTCATTGTCTTTTGCTTTTTCATATATTTTTTTGTCAGTCAGCTCTAACTATGTTTTTATCTTCAAGATAAATATAACTTTCTTTTTCCTGCTGTTTTTAAAACTTACTCTTGTCATTTTTCAACTGTTTTTTTCTGATATGCTCAGGCATTTGGATTTAACCTGTTTAGGATTAACTGAGCTTCTTTGCAAGAATTAATAAATATTTTGCAAATGCCGTCCTAACTCTCTTTTTTCTTTCTGGGAGTTAAATATGTGTATACCTTCTCAGTCTTATTCTTACTTCCTTTCCTCTTTTTCCTTAATTTGCATCTCAGTGATTTTCATTTAGGGTTTTTTCTTCTTATTTTTCTTCCAGTTTATAAACTTTCTCATTTTACCTGCATATAGTAAGCTGTTAAACTCATCTAAGGCATCTATTGTCTCCTAAATTTCTTTTTTAAAAATTTTATTTTATGCTAGAAATTCCATTTGGCTCTTTTTTAAAAACTCCCTGTCAAAATTCTCAATCTAGTCTTCTGAATTCTTGAACAATCTATGTCTAATACTTCCATTATATGGATCCCCTGTCTATTGTATATTTCCCACTGTTTTGTTTTAGTTTTTGCTTTTGCTTTTGAGATATATCTTCTTTTCATTGATTTTCCTGGTTAGTTTTGACTGAATGCTGAACAACCTAGATTTTTTAAAATGGAGAAATAATGTGAGAGCTAAAGCGTATCTTCAAACAAGCAGAGTCCAGATTTGCATCTTATCAGCAGACAGGGCACTAGGAATCCTGTATCATCTAATTGCATTTTCAAGGTGAAAATGATTTCACATTGCTTTCTAGTTACTGCAAGGATTTGCCTATTTCCTATTCACCTTTTTTCCTAGTTTGCTCTTTTAAAGTTTCTATCCAAACATGATGCCTTAAAAGATTTTTTTTCCTATATTTTCTTTCTGTGGTGTGCCCCGTACACCATTCTAATCTCTGGAACCTAGGAGCTTAACTTCTCAGACTTTCTGTGGAGTATTTAAGAATTTTTTTTCCAAACATGGTTATATTATGAGGTGCTGGTGGTTAGAACTTCAATATATTTTTTAAATCAATTCAATTCCTAGCAGGGCAAAACATTTTTTATCATATTAATACCTTTTCATTGTTTAATTTAATCAATAGAAGACAAACATTATGCAAGAGTATTCAGCAGACAATCATTTTTCAAAATGTGAGGGCGTCAGTTCTGTACTACAGGGTGTGTATTTAGATAATTGATAGGCTTTTAAGCATGCTGCAGATCACACAACATAAACAATTTAATTCTGACACTATGAATAGGGCTAAATTTCCCTTTAATAAATAATATGGAAGTTCCTTTATTTGAAGTGTATTTTATTTTAATTTGTTTATTTTGTTAAGTACATTCCAGGACAGAAAATAAACTATATGTTTTCTGGGATCTTTGCCAATAAGTATGCCAAATTATTTTGAGTATATCTGAACAGATGGGTTGATTTCGCTAACGTGTCTACCAACACATAATACAGTTTCTTGCTCTGGTTAGGAATAAATTACTCAGTAAACTCTCATGTCGCCTTTCAGAAATATCTTTTCTCTATTGTAAAAGAAAATTTCCTTTTTCACTGTATGTTGCTAGCACAAGGAGGAAGAAGAGAAATTTGGAATTATGTGGCACAAGCTGTGCAAGGTATTAAAAACGGTAGCAAAAGACTGGGGTTACAGGTGTAACTGGCTAGAAATTGGGAAAGGCATGCAGGGCTATTTGCAGATAGCACCTCTATCCTTAACCGTTGTAAAGACAAACTAAATTTGTGTAAATTAATACTTTTGAAACCTAAAAAAATGGAAACAATTCAGAAGAGTGAGTTCAAAATTTAAAGCAAGGAAAAGGAATTTACAAGAAAGGTGATCTGAGTTCCTGTAGTCTTTGTGAGAAAGGAATTAGGCTTCTGCCTTTAAGACAAATCTGTAAAAAAGTTTCATCAGTGTAAGCAATGTAACATAGACATATATTCTTTTCTTATGCACTTATGCACATCTACTACACACTTGGGTTGGAGATATAGATTAAACAAGATAGACTTAATCTCTGAAGTATTCTAAATAGAATATTATGAGCTCTTCACTTAAAAAAAAAAAAAGGAAAGAAGTATAAGAAAGAAAATAGTTTCATTTCCTCAGGAGCTTAAACCAGCATATTTTTCAGATAAAGAAAGATAGTAAGAAAAGTTTTGCTTTGCCCCCTAAATTTCCCAAATTTATTATCTCCAAGTACAGTAATTATTTTATTTATATATTGGTGTGCATAAAAGGGAGAGAAAGGAAAAATGACTACTGTTTTTGAAAAAAAAATCTGTTGATATGATACATGGACTTTTTTCCTTTAATCAGTTTTTTCTAGTGGATAGCGTGGAGATTTTAAATTAAATCCTTTTGTTCTTTTTTTCATATTTGAGATGAAAATGAGAGCTGTGATAGTTAAGCTAGTGTGTCAACTGGGCCAGGTTATTGTGCCCAGTTGATTGGTCAAGCAAGCACTGAGCTAATTATAATACAAGGACATTTATGGGCTTTAGTCATCAGTGAGTTTACTGCATAGATGGTTGATTATATCTAAATCAACCAAGGGGATTGCTATCAGCAATGAGTGATATTTTATCCAACCAGTTGAGCACCAATTGCAATGAATGTACCACACTAATGAAAGAAGTTATTAATGTGGAGAAAAGTGGAAGGTGTGGGGAGTGGGGCATATGGGAATCCTTTATATATTTTTACGTAAAATTTTATGTAATCTAAGTATTATTTTAAAAACATAAAAATATTTTTTAAAAAGGGGAGGGCAGTGATTTCAGCATTCAGAGAGAATTTCCCAGCTCATCTTGGAACAGCCAACATCTCCTGGAAACTCATTAAGTAACTTCATTGGACTCTCATCAGAACCCTTGTTTTGTAGCCTGCCTATGGAACCTGGACTTGTGCATCCCCATGGTAACATGAGAGACTCCTATAAAATCTCACACTATTGACAGATATCTCTTGTTCACTCTGTTTCCCTAGAGAATCCTGATTAGTATAAGACTCAAAAGACATATGAATATGCTAATATTTTATTTAAGAATTTGAAGCCAATATGATGTAGGACTAATCTAGAGATTTATGTTGTACTTATTTTAATAAATTCCATTATGACTACTTTTAAGATACATTGGAATTTCTCTTTTTATGCACTGGAATGGTTTAAATATAATGTTCACCTATACACTGTTAAATATCTATAAAAGTTCTTGCCTCTAAAGTCATCTGAAATTTGCACTTAGGTGTGGTATATTTTTTGAAAACTTTAAATACATTTTATATTTTATGTGTAATTAATAGTCATTTTCTGCCTGAGATTCTAAAATATCTCTTTATTTTGCCTTTTTAGAATCCATGCTGTGTAGGTGAAAAGTCAAATATCTCAGCATTCTTGGTTTGTATCAAATTAGTACCAATTACTTCAGAAACTTTTTGGAGGTATATTTAACCAAGAATGTGTAAGTAAATGTTTAGCATCTATTTTTATAATAGTATGACATGAAGATAAACACAAGTTACTAGATAAACTACAACCATTTAAGATAGAAATACAAAGAAGTTGTGTGCATGAACAACGTCAATTTTATTTCTTATCATGTAAATATAGGAATGACTGTGGAAAGCTAGTTTATGTATTTTCTGTGTTTTTGTTGTTGTTGATTGATGGGTTATTCTTTCAACATTCATTTTATTAAACAATTCAGATGTTTGCCCCTACAGATTGTTCTCTTTACCAGCAGACCTAAGTATAATTTCGGAGCTAATGGAAAAATGTAAAGAACCCACATTATTCCTCAAAATGGTAAGCCTCACTTCTTCACCAAAGTTCCCTTTTGTTAAAAGAAGCACTGTTGACTACTCACAACATTTGCACATAAACCTGGACTGAAACTTGATGGGCACTGGAGGGAAGAAAGGCAAAACATTTGATAGACTGTGCTTATTGCTTACTTTAGTAGCAACAGTTCCATCCCTGCCTCTAGTCCTATTTTCACCTCTAACACATATAATGCTATGTGTGTTGTTCCCCTTTCCAATCCCCAAGACAATACTTGAGGAACCGAAACATGGTTGTACAACAAACTGAGGTGGTTATCTCTAGACTGGAAAAAAGTTTAAGGATTCTTTAAAGCACAGCGCCATACAAAGCTGCATAGCTGTTGATTACTGGGAAATCATAACAGCAGGAAGCTAGGTGTGCAGCAAGCACTTACTGGGTAGGTAATTTAAGCATGGAGCAAGAAATTCTAGTTTTTGAGTTCATGTAAGAAAAAAATTTGAACTTGTGTGAATTTGTATTCGATATCCTCTTTTTTCACTCCTGCATGATTTAAATTATATTGTATAAAAGAAGCAATTGATTTAGTAATAAAGAACATTTTATTTGAAATGAGCATGTTGAATGGATTTCACAGGTCTGTGATAAAAATGATTGATTAAAATTAGTTTTTTCTGCCTACTATTACCTGAGAATAATACTACCTCAATAATAGATAATCCTTTTCAAACTTGTCACCTCACGTTGTTAAAGCAAAAAACATTGGACTAATGTCTACTACTTATTGTAATCAACAGGACTATCTCCATTTCAACATTGTTTTCTTTTATCTTGTATTTATTCATACTCACGTTTAAATATTTAAAATATTTAACTGATCTCACAGTTGTGTGACGTTCAGTATAGTATTTGGACTCTCTTACACTCTCGTTCTTAGTGATTCTTCTCAAATTTGTATATTCCACTCCATCTTCTTAGTGTCACTAGAGATAATTCTAGAAGAAATTCTCAAGTCTAATTTGAATTAATGCTACTGTCTTTTAGTGAGTACTTTCATTGTATTTTCCTCTCATCCAGCTATCACACATCCATTCAGAGCATTCATAGGACTATAGTTAGAAGACATATGTTGACGGTGCTCTTTCATAATTTGTAACACATATTTCACAACCTTGCAAGGTGTTGGTGGTGGTGCAGCAATGTATGGGAGCCCTGTATGATGTTGTGTATGCTTGCTTCATAAATTCACAACTTTTACTACACATTTATTATGTATTTCATGTATGAATGATATACTTCAATAGCATTTTTAATGAAAAAAATTATAGTTATTCCCTGAAAATTTCCAATGATTTTATGTGATATCTCTCCTCCAAAACATCTTGTACTCTCCATTGAAGCCCAAATTGTAAATGCAACTGCTTATTTAACATTTCCATATGAATTTCTTATGGGTAATTCAAAACTGATCAAACTTATTTCTGGATCTCTCCTTAAAAACATGCATGTCATGCTTATTAATTATTCAGTCTAGTATATAAAACAAATTAACTAATAGCCCAAATGCAATGATTAAATAATTCATGCTAACACTAGCTTTTCATGTATATAAGCCAAAACACACGAGCATCATTCTTTCTCTCTCGCCTCATACATAATTCATCATCCAAGATGAGACTCTACCTTGCAAAAGCTCCTTATTTCTTCACTGCTGTTCTATGGTGGAAGACAGAGGAAAAAAACCTTTGAACGGTTTCCCCAGATTTTGTCCTGGCTCTGTGAATTTTTTCTCAATATTGTAGAAGGGCTTATCCTGTTAAAACCTAATGAAGTTTATGTGCACTCCTTTGCTCAAAATCTTCCAGGGGGCTTCCCTTTCTCACTCAGTGAAAAGCAAGTGGATTTACAACTGCTTACAAGTCCCACTCCATCTGCCCTTGCCAAATTCCTGTCTTGGTTTTCACATTCTTCTCTGACTCACTTTCTTCTGGGCACACTGGTCTTGGGGCTCCTTGAAAACACAGGCACATTGCAAGGACAGGGCTGTTGCAACTGCCAAACCCTCTGCTTGGAATAATCCTCCATAGATATCCACACGGCTCATTTCTTCATATTTTTCAGGTCCCTACTAATATGTCACTATCTCAGCAGGAACTTTGTGTGGTGCCTTTTTCAAAATTTTATACTGCTTCCTTCATCATTCCTTGTAATTAACTGCTCTCTACTTTGTTTACTATACAAGAAATATTGCCATTAAACAGTCTATATTTTACTCATATGTTTCACATATTGTGATTTCATAACCACATTAGAATATCAGCTCCATAAAGGTAGGGGTTTGTGTTTGTATTTTTCACTTCTATATTCCCAGCACCTAAAGTTATTAATAGTTCTTCAGTAAGTATTTGACTGAGAAAATGAATAAATGAACGAATGAATGATGAAAAATGTATAAAGTACTTTTAGACTCATGCTCTCATTTTGTCCTCATAAGAACGTCTGAAATGTTATTAACCACTTTAAAAATTCTTGAAACAGATGAAATAATCTGGATACTAACCAACATACTTACTATTTTTAGAGAATTTTATTCTAAAGCCCAGAGATTTCTAAATCACCAATGACATTTAGGGTGTTTGGAGTTTTGGAGAACTTTAAAAATATCATCCTATTATGGTTACATATTTCTGAATATTAGAGATTGACAACATTATTAAGTGATTCTCTTATATTTGTTATTATTGTTATTACGGCATGACTCTTGCACCAATCGTATTTTTGTATTAATGGCATTCTTAAATCCTTAGAAGAATTAATTTTACTATTTTCCACTGTTCATGCACAATATCAGAAGCATTGGGATTGTATGATCTTCAGTGACATAATAGAATTCCCTTGTGCATTAAGTAAATGCTATTTTTACAGGAAAGATTTCTGATTACTTCTTCAATTACTTTAAGGTAACAAATCTGTTCACACTTTCTATATTTAGTGGGGACAAGTTTATTAAAATACGTTTTTATAAAATTATATACTGCATCTAAGTTTCAAAATAATTTGCATGCAATTAATAATATTTTATAAATTTTAACACCTTCTCTTGATAATTTTACATCTTTTCACTTATGGGCTGAAATTTTTGTAACAGAGCAAAGTTAAAGAAAATATTTCTTTAGCTCTGTTACAAAAATTTCAGCCCATAAGTGAAAAGATGTATAGTTGACTACATTAGAATGCATATTTCCTGGGAGCAGGGAAGGACATACAATAAACAAATTCAGTAGATTTTTGTCTGGGATAAAGCATCTGTAATTCATGGAGTGAGCAGAGATTGAGTATTCAGATATATGAAGAAATCCTCCATTTCCTCTTTCTTTTCCTCTTCTTTTTGTCAATTTTCCTTCAAAAAAAATTCAATCCAAAAATTTAGGATTGACTTTTTACCAGGAACAGACTAGATCCATGGTAACACAAAAAGATTGTTAGAGCCTGGGCTGTAAGAGCAGGGAGGGTGTCTCTGCAGGTGATGTGGAGGAAGGGGGGAGTGCTGTTAGGGAGAGGAGAAACCGACTAGAGCAGGTAAACTAATAGCAGAAGTCAGAGTTAACTCAATGTGAAGATGCCAGTTAGACATCTAATCTAATCATACATAATTCTTAGTGGGTTAAACTAAAATGTAATTTCCATGAGTTCAAGCCATATCATGAGCTAACATATATCTAACGGAATTTTTAAAAACATTTTGTTATTATATAATACATACCAATTAATTCAAATATACCATATATAGGAAAAAATTTCAATCAATTACAGGCTATTTTATTATCTTTATTGAAGACTTTTAAAACAGAATTTATTATTTTATGCAATATAATCCTAATACAAAGTAATTGCATGGTTTATGCTTCTATTTGAATGCAAGTTTATTTCTAATGCCTTTAGTTGATTTAAAGTTTTGCAGTATCTTTTAACCTGTTAATAGGTTTGATTGATATCTTCAAAACTTCAAAGATGATATTTCGTTGATATTTGTGAAACATCTCAAATTGTAAGGTGATACTTAATGATGGATATAGATTGTTCCTTGACATATATATGGGTCCAATCAGCTTAAATATTATCTGCTTTTCTGGAATAAATCTGTTTAGCTACAAAAGATTCAAACCGTTGAATGAAGATTACCAAACAGTATGTGGTGCTTTAGTAATATAGCTTAAAGTGTTCCTATTGTGTCGGATAAATATCCTTGAGAGGTCACATGCCATCAAACAAAAGAAATAAAATGCCAGAAAGGCCTCATGATTCATTTATTTTTGTTGCATTCATTGGATTCTATATATTTTTTTTATTATAGGGCATTAGCTAAATAAGGTTAATTTTAGGAGGTGAGAGATTTTTTAAAAATTCTTTGATTCACATGATGTTTTAGTTTCCATGATTTCTCATCATCCTTTAAAATTGATATGCCGTGTCCTTCTAAGGTTTATCTTGTTGAATAAGGTATTCAAAGAATAGGAGTAAAATATGCAGGTATTTAAGATAATCTTTTTCACACAAATAATTTTTGGTGAGAACAACCTATATTAACACAAGGAAATCAAATTCATTCAAAAAGTTACATTAAAAATTAAGAAAACTGTCTTGTTGAAAATGTTTTACACTTTCTGAAAATTAGAATTTTATGCTACAGAAGAAAGGAAGAACTGAGTTCAAAGGTGAGATTGTGCAAGCATAGGTTTTGTCTGGTAGAACCTCATACACATGATTTGCAGCCTTTAAATTCATTTTAGAGAGTATGGATTAGAGATAGAGCAGCATGAAAGGAGAGTTAGCTTTGGAGACTCAGGATTGCGGGAAGACAATATTTGTAAAATTGAAATGTATAAAATTAACTATTTCCCCAAATCTTTGCAACTTTTACCTCATTTTTAAAAATAATTTCCATATTCATCAGAGAGGACACTCCACATTATGTTGCAATGACATAAGAGAGCTTTATTTCTCAATTCTGCCACATGTCCATTGTGGGCAGAGAGAAGATGTTGCTCTACAACATCATTGATCTGGGAAAGAGAGCATAATGAAGCACATGTTGTTCTTTCAAACTTTTCACCCAGAAGTAACATTTGCTCACATTTCCAGTGCCCAAAATTAGTCACATAAATACTTTAAATACCAGTGCAATGTGAGTGTGATGATACCAAGGTGTAAGAGAAGTGAAATACTTGTGAGAGACCATTCATCTTCTACTGAAGGTGAAATGTGGAAAAATACGAATGAATATAAATCAGTGATTTGTAACCATAAGGACTGTTAAAAGAAGAGAAAATGTGAGCAGGTTAGAATCTGAACCTGGTATTTCACATACCATAAAAATAACTTCAAAATATGGAAAGCATTAACAATAAAATTTTATCTTAAATGCATGCTTTGTTTTGAACTACTAGGTTTTGGTTATTGTACTGTACTCTATTAATAAAACTGTCACATTAAAGTTGTTTCAACAAGGTTAACTATACTTAATTTATGTGCTTATATATATGAACTAAATTATTTGGAAGTATGTACTTCCTTGCTCAGAGGGAGAAGAGGAAACTTTGGTTTCTGGGCTAAATAAAAAAGGGTCTAGGTACATGGAATCTATGCTGTCTTTAAATGTAGGTTTTCATTTTGTATTTTTAGTGTAAGGGCAAGTTTATTGAGAGAGGATCAATAAACGAGGGAATGGTTAGAGTGGGGTATGGCAGCAATTTATCGGCCTCCAAGAAACCCAACTCTACTCCAGCATGTCCTCTGCTTGGAAGCCAAAGTCTTCTTCGACCTTAATGTCCACTGGAGCCAGTTCAGGAGTCAGGGCAGCTCCTGCCCGACATCCACCCTGGGGTGCTTGCTGCCTCCTCAGCTCGCTGGGCTCTTCCCCGAGACTGGGCTTTTGGATTCCGGGGATGTGGGAGTTCACTTTTTCCCTCTGGAGGCTCTTTCTTAGCATTGGCCGGGATTGCTCATTGTCCTCCAACATGATGATGAGCTGGTTGGTTGGTAGTAGTCCCTATGGGAGACCAGCACAACTTCAGACGTCAGGCTTCCTGCTGACTTCACCAAGTTTTCCTTTTTTTTTTTTTTAAGAAATAACTTTTTTTTTTTAAAGATTTACTTAATTTATTTTTCTCACCCTTCCCCTCATTGTCTCCTCTCTGTGTCCATTTGCTGTGTGGTCTTCTGCACCCACTTGCATTATCAGGTGGCAACTGCATCTCTTTTTGTTGTGTCATCTTGTTGCATAAGCTCTCCATGTATGCAGCACCACTCCTGGGTGAGCTGCACTTTTTTCACACTGGGTGGCTCTCCTTGCAGGGCACACTCTTTGTGCATGGGGTACCCCTACGTGGGGCACTCCTGTGTGACAGGGCACTCCTTGTGTGCGGTAGCTCTGCGTGTGGGCCTGCTTACCACGTGGATCAGGAGGTCTGGGATATTGAACCCTGGACCCTCTATATGGTAGGCGAATGCTCTATCAGTTGAGCCAAGTCCACTTCCCTGAGTTATTCTTTGTAGCTGATGGAGTCTACTCTAGATCCATTTATTCACCAGCTCCATCTCCCTGCTGTGCTGACCTCATGCCTGGCACTCATTATGAAGCTGCCTCAGGTCCCCGGCTGCTTTTTCTTCTACATCCTGCTCCTGGATTTCTGAGCTGTGCAAACCCAGGACCCAGATGCTGCTCTAACTCTAGCTGGCTATCCAGGAAGTGACTTCTGAACTGCAGTGGCGGTGTCAATTCAGAGCCTTGGCAGCATTGAGAAATCCTCAAAGCTCAGAACTAACATGGTCTACTCTGTCTGCTCCAGGTCCATCTCTCTTCTGCACAGCAGGGTGAAAAATTTCTCTAAGTGAATGCATAAAATGATTTTTGAAACCAGATATTTATATAGATTTAATTAATTTAGTTAATTTAATTTAACCTATTTTAATTTTCTTTACTAAAGAGAAAGCATGAGTATAAACAGCTCAACAGTGTTACTTTCTCAAGTTAGTTTCTGAAAGAAAATTTTAAAAGAAGGCAGAGATGATATATGTTTGAGTTTTTGAAATTTGTTTTTAAATAAATTAAACCTTGAATATATTAAAATTTTCAAAATGCTTCATCATAACTATTATTTTATTTCAAGACACTAGACAAACAGGTTTTTCTCCTTTAAAAATACGTAGAGTTGGAAATGCCACTATAGGCTTGCCAGTGGTGAATTGTATTATTTCGCTGTCACTGTGCAGCATTTTGGGCATAGTTGTTCAGCTGTGTTTTCTAAGCTGAAAGACATCATCACTGCATCTTAAACCCATGGAGCAGAAAGCCACTGAAAACAACTTGCCCAATATCTGTCAAGTCAGGCCACGCATGGGGCAGTGCCCAGACTCCATGAAAAATTATCTGAAGGTCAAGAACTTCAGCTAAATGCAGAGACCTCAAAATTAATTTCCAAAGAGGATACAATATTCTTATTTCTTTTAGCATGCAGAAAAAGAGTCAGGGCATCTAGTCCATCAGAAATTAAAATGAATATTAATGGCTTGGTTAGAAGTCACACACTTTGGGTAGAATTATGGCTCAATAATCATGTTACTCCATAATTAAAGATATGTATTGGTTAATTTCTACTTTAAAATTACTGGAAAATGCTTAGATACTTAAAACCTAGAAAAATATTTTTAATTAAAAATGCATAGTAAATGAGCCTTATGTTGAATACATGAGAGATTAATGATTTCTCTATCATTTTAATCAATAGAGAACAGGTTGTACTATGACTCAAAAAAAGATTTTATGTCATTGTATATAGAGAGGAAATTAAATTTCCAGTTTCTCAAAGGGGCAAAGATGTAGTCATCAGTTTTACGTTTTTGTGTTTGTTTTTCTGCAATATGAATAAGGAATAAATGACGTATTTTTAAGCTACACATTTTAAATAAAAATAGACATGATCAACGTGTTTCTTTTTTATGTAGCTGTTTCTCAACTGGGTTTTAGCAAGCAAGTCAAGAAAACAACTCACAGAAAACAAAATCTGCTAGGTAAAATGAAGGAAAAGATGGCAAGGGATTCTCATATCGTTTTAAAGCAACTGAAAAGATTCCTTTGTATAACATTATATTTTAGTATTTTCTTCTATTTCCTAATTTTCAGTGATTTTAAATAACAACTTTATTGATAATATATGGAAGATTTAGCACCATTTTTAATGATATTTCACCTTTTACATGTCCCCCAACTGCTACTACATTTTAAATGTATATCTATCATTTGCTTTCTTCTCATTTTCCAAGGAGATTGAGTTGAAGAAAAATACACATTGGGTTTGGCTGAAACATAGCTAAACTTGACTTAGAGTCTAACCATTCATATCAGAAATTTTCAGAAATATACTGAGTAGGGCATAAATCAGAATAATGAAAGTCTGTCCTTTATTTTTTTTTTAAATCACATGTGATTTGTATTTTTTTTCCCTAATTTGACTTCCTGACAGTTATTAAAATTGAAAAGTAACTTTATCAAGAGAGAAACAGGAATTGCTAGAAACTTAGGAAAAAACTTAAGTGATAAGTTTATGTAATCCTTAGATACATTAAATATTTAAGCAGATACACGACACCTTTCTTTTGTATAGTAACAGAAAAGCGTTCCCATGTCTAGAGTGGATGTGAAATAATAACTTCATTTTTGGAAAAGACTTTATATAGTTTCCCTGTAGATTTCTTTTTAGTAATTAAAAAGTTTTAAAAAATAAACCATATTTTTGTCCTATCATTTATTTAAATAATGTATCTATTAAATAATGTATTTTGCAAATTGTTGAAGGGATTGGTTTTTTATATATGTATATATGTGTGGTTTGTATATGTATGAATTCTTTTTAGTATTTAAATCATATTTGATACTTAAATTTTATTATTTAAAGACTGTTTTAGAAATGTGGCTTTAAAAGTTAGTTCTAAAAAAACATTTCTATGGAAGATATATGCACCTGAATCATAAATGGATATTGTATCAAGAGGCTTTTTTTTTAATGGACATGGATACATGGATGGCTTTAAAATGACATATTTCTAGATTTCATGAGTTTTATTTTCAATTTAAAAGCAACAATTTCTGTATTTAGAACATCATTAGAACAAGATTAATAAATATCATTTGCTTTCAATCAAGAGTTTTAACAAATGTTCAAAGTAGTAGATGGATATTCTAACAGTTGGAAGCAAACTGTACCGACTAGAAATATTCCTAAGAATACATCACTTTTGTAAGACTCCAAGCAATCAAGCAGAAATAATGTAATTGTACTAATTTCAGGGTTAAATTAATGGAAGTTTTTTTTAATAACTTACACTAATCTAATTAATTTGACCATGTTCTCTTTTGGTAAATGTGTAAGATTTTAAAACCTCAAATAACCTTAACGAATAGTTCTTTTTAATGTAACTTTTAATTCTTCTCAATTATACCTCCAATTATGTTAATAATTAATGCTGAACTTTATAAATTAATAGAGCTAATGGAAATTTTCCAGCAATGTGTAGATAAATTCCCAGTAACTAGTTAATCTTAAATGGAAAAAAAATATTTGTTAATCAAAAACTATAGATTGAATTTTGATGATATAACATGTATATTACTTATATATAAAATATTTAAAGCCTTCATATTTTGCTCTTCTATATTTACATGCCAGCATCAAACTGTCAATCTGCTTTTTCCTGACCATTTTAATCAGAATTTTAAGAATATTTTTCAAAGACATTTGAATTTAATTTCAGCGATTTGAATCACAAAGCTAATTGCATGCTTCAAACCTTGGTAATAACAAGAAATAAAATTGGAAATAATTCACATTGGACTTGCAAGGATCAAAATATTCATTTCAAGTTTTAATCACCAAATACCTTTATCTATATCCATACCTATATCTATACCTATATCTATACCTATATCTGCATCTATCTCTCTCTATATATAACATCTATTCCCTTTTCATGACTTTTAAATGTATTTTAAATGTTTTCAAATTGTTTTTCTCCAAAATTTACATTCATAAACAGAATTAAACAACCAGAGTCCCTTTCTTGTCTATGATTGCTGACTGTACACACTTCTTTTGAACAACTCTCTTTGCCAATTTCTGGTGAAGGAGAACATCCGATCTTATGACACTGGAGAGTTTCATTATGGACAATAGAACTTCGCTCCAGTTCTGTCTTTGCTCTTGACTAGTATGAGACATTTCTCTATTCACTTGCTTTTTCTAGTCCCAGGTTTCTCTGTTAGTTAAATAAGAACTTTGACTAAATGATCTTTAAGGTCTCTTCAGAAATGGTATTATATGTTATATTTATCCCATAAAATGACATTACAGATTCCTTGCTCTTACTGCCTCACCTTCTTTCCTCTTCGTTTAGCTGAGCTTTAGTTAACTGTCAATTCCCAGGACCCTGAATAGAGTTAACTGTCAATAAAGTGTGTGTGTGCAAGCACATTTTTGTTAATCCTCATGTCATAGTTTCCTAAGGCTGCTGGAACAAACTGGAACTTATTGTCTCACAGCTCGAGATCCTAGAAGTCTGCCATCAAGGTTTCTGCAGTACCAGATCCCTTTGAAGTCTGTGGCAAAACATTTGTTTCAAGTCCCCTTTCCTGACTTCTGTCAGGAGCTTGCCTGAAACCCATGGCACTCTTTGCCTCAGTTGTAACGTGCTGCTCTACCCTCTATTTTTCCAGTCCGTTGGATTTAGACTAGTCACACTGGAATTAGACCCACTCTAATCCTATTTGGCCTCCTCTTAACCAATAATAATTTCAAAGAATCTTTTCCCCAGTTATTTCACTTTCCCAGGACCAAGGTTAGGACTTGAACATGGTTCTTTTTGATGACACAATTAACCTGTAACATTGCACTAGAATGCATGTATGTATTCTCATATTTCTATTTGCATCTTATATGTCTAAGGTTTGTTTCATTTAAACTATTTTTGTATTAAAATAGTACAAATATGTGGTTTTAAAAAATCAAACAATCTTACAAGCTTAGAGCAAACAAAAGCAACCTCTCATATCCTATCCCGGTTCGTCTGTACCTGGAGAGCACATTCAACTCTTTCAGTCATTCCTTGTGATATGTAACTCCATCTTTCTGAGTAATAGCCACATATTGAGATAAAGCTCTGCTTCATAAATATTGTGTTTCTTACAAATTGAAGTTTGGTGGCAAGCCTGTGTTGAGCAAGTCCATTGGTACAATTTTTTCCAAAGGAATATTTTCACTTCATGTCTCTGTATCAAATTTTGGAAATTCTCAGAATATTTCAAACATTTTCCATTATTATTATATCTGTTACGGTGATTTATGATCTGTGATTTTTGATGTTACTATTGTTTTTGTTTTGGAGGTGCCCCAAACTGTATCTATATTAAAAGGACTTAATCCATACATGTTGCATTTGTTCTGACTGCTCCACTTACCAGTCCTTCCTCTGTTCTTCTTCCTCTCCTCTCCCTATTTCTTTAAGATACAAAAAATCAATTAATTTAAAGATCAGTTAATGAACCTCTGATGGTCTTTAAGAAGGAAAGAAACACTTGTCTCTTACTTTAAAACAAAAGCTAGAAGTGATTAAGCTTAGTGAAGAAGGCATATTGAAAGCGGAGATAGACTGGAAACCAGGCCTCTTGTGCTGAACAGGGAGCATGGTTGTGAAGGCAAAGGAAAAATTCTCCAACAGTATTAAAAATCCTTTCCAGTGAACACACAACTGATAAGAAAGTGAAAACAGCCTTATCACTAATACAAAGTTTAGTGATGTGGATAAATCAAACCAGCCTTAACCTTCCCTTAAACCAAAGCCTAAATCAGAACCAGTTCTTAATTTTCTTTAATTTTATGAAGACAGAGAGAGGTGACAAAGAAGAAAAGTTTGAAGCTAGTGGAGGTTGGGTCATGAGGTGCAAGGAAAGAAGCCATGTCCATAGCATACAAGTGCATGATGACACAGCAAGTGATGATGTAGAAGCTCCAGAATGTTATACAGTACAGCTAGCTAAGATAATTGATAAAGGTGGCTACACTAGAACCACAAATTTTCATTGTAGGCTAAATGACCTTCTTTTGGAAGAAGATGCCATTTAGGGCTTTCATAGAGAAGAGAAGTCAATGTCTGGATTCAAAGTTTCCAATGACAGGTGGATTCACTCTTTTGGAGCTAATGCAACTGGTAACTTGAAGTTGAAACCAGTGCTCATTCACCATTCTGAAAATCCTTGGGCCCTAAAGAATTATACTAAATCTACTCTGCCTGTGTTCTGTAATGGAACAAAAAAACCCTGATGACAGCATATCTGTTTATGACATGGCTTACTGAATATTTTCAATCCACTGTTAGACTTAATTCTAAAAAAAAAAAAGGATTCCTTTCAAAAGATTACTGCTTTTTGACAATGTACCTGGTCGCCCAAGAGTTCTGAAGGAGATGCCCAGGGACATTACAGTAATGTTGTTTTCATGCCCGCTAACAAAACTTCCTTTCTGCAGCTCAAGGATCAAGGAATAATTTCAAATTTCACCTCTTAAAATTTAAGGAATACATTTCATAAGGCTAGAGTGTCCATAGATAGTGATTCCTCTGATGCATCTAGGCAAAGTCAATTGAAAATCTGGGAAGAATTCACCATTTTAGAGGCCATTAAATGCATTCAATATTTGTGGGAGGAGGTAAAAATATTAACATAAAAGGGATTCTGAAAGAAGTTGATTCTAAGTTCAAGACTTCAGTGGTGGTAATAACTGCAGATGTGATGGAAATAGCAAGAGAACTAGAACTAGAAATGGAGCCTGAAGATATGTTGAACTGTTGCAATCTCATGATAAAGTTTGAATGCATGCAGTGTTTCTTATGGATGAGCAAAGTGGTTTCTTGAAATGGATTCTATACCTGGTGAAAATGTTGTGAACTTTGTTGAAATGTCAACAAAGGATTTAGAATATTAAATAAACTGAATTGATAAAACAGTGGCAGGGTTTGAAAGGATGGATGCCAATTTTGAAAGATGTTGTAATGTTGATAAAATGCTGTCAAGTAGCATTGCATGTTACAGAGATATGTTAATGAAAGGAAAAGTGAATCAATGCAACGAACTTCATTATCTTATTTTAAGAAATTGTCACAGCTCCCCCAACCTTCAGCTGCCACTACCTTGATCAATCAGCAGTCAGCAACATGTTGACAAGACCCTTTCCAGCACAATGATTAAGACTTGCTGAAAGCTCAGATGATGGATAACATTTTTTAGCAATAGTGCTTTTTAACTGAAGTATGTACTTTGTTTTAAATATAATGCTTTAGCACACTTACATAGACCACAGTATAGCTTTTGTGTGTACTGGGAAATGAAGAAGCATTGTGTTTTTCACTTCATTTTAACACTCTTTTTGTTGCTGTGATCTGGAACCAAACCTACAACATCTCCAAAGTATGCCTGTATTGATCTTCTCATTTTAGACAATGTCTATGATCTTACTATTATTAAAGACAGTAGTTTCACTTTCTTACTATTAAGCTTTTCTTCCTTTGATCACAAACAGTTCATACTAAACCTAAAGTGTGGGTAAGTAAGAATTAACCACAATCTGTGTAATTAAACCAAGTTACAAGGCAACGTAAGGCTCAATATGTCACTTTCACAAGTGTCAACATGAATATAAAACTGATGACATTCTGATATTATAGCAGCTGTCATTTGGGAAGAAAAAAATATGATCACCAAAAACAAGAACAGTAAAAGACTAAGTTATAAAAGGCATGTATAGTATTCCATTGAATGGAATACAAACTGAAAAGAAAATAGGTTTATGGATTGGGACCATTATAAGGCTGTTCTGAATAGTAGGTGTAAATTAGAATGACAGATTAGAATTTAACTCTCTACTTAAGAGATAAATCACAACTAAAAAGAAGTTTGGTGCTGATCTCTATCTAATGACCATTTATATTAGAAAAACGTTTATTTTCAAACTTTGTTCTACAAGATTTACTATAACCTGTTTTTATGCTGTTGCTTAGTACATAAGGTAAGTGTGATTTTATTCTCCTTTTTAATAACAACTTATAGTTAACATATTTGTTTCTCAGAAAGTGTTTTTACATGGACCATCACTGTATAGCTAGAGGACATATGTGGCTATACTCCAGATCAGTTGCATAGTTTAGGTTAATGAATATCTTGTTCCACTTAATTTAACGTTTACATGTTTATTTTAATTAATTATGCAATTGTGATTTAATACATATCTTTTAAAATCATATTTCTAGTCTTTGTATACAGAAATGATACTATTGATTAAAATTACTATGTGAATAGGTATGTCTCAAAATCTTTTATGTTTGACTAACAGTTCTTTCCACAGTAGGTTATGCTTCAATCTGGCGCTCCCACCCCCTAAATTTCTGTTTAACCCCAATAGTGCTCCAAGAGAGGAGTTACAATTTTTCAAATGCTAAATGCCTTATTTTCTTTTTTACTGCTTTGCCTACTGCCTCTCCCACCCTGGAGGATCTTAACTGTAGGACAACTTTAGAAAATCAAGTTCAGTGAAAATTTATCACAATATTTCTGTCCTTTCTCCCTTGCAGTTTCTGCTGAGTATACATAATTTGGTTGAGTATGCAGTGATTTTGCTGCCCATGTATTAATACCTCTTTAGTTCTCTTATGTTTAGTGTTTTGAAGTACTTATAAGAAAGTGCTCTATATAACAAAATATGTAAAATCTACTTCTCTGTGTATAATCCACACTTGGTGGTACTTTATCCCTTCAATGTCAATGCCACCAAATTATAAATAATTTTCAGACAAAAAAATCATCGAAACCACCATTTAAGCTAAAGTTATATACATATTTTGTGGTTGTTAATGTAAAGTAATGTAAAATTAGCTTTTATTTAGAAAAGCTGTTAGTGGAGTTTAAAAAATAATCTTTCTACTCTTGCACCAATATATTGAAATCACTTTTAAAATTTCTGAATTAATACTGGCCTGCACAATAATCAGTCTGCTGCTGGGAAATAAACATAAACATCTTGGGATCAGTTTTCATAGCCCCGGAAAGAAAAATTGAGGTTAAGTCAAAAGATAAAAGGAAGAATTGATATCTTCGGTGGTATAAATGAATATGCAGTATAAACAGGGGCTTTATACTTCCCTAAGAATTGATATGTGAGGTTTTCAGTAGCTGAATAGCCCCCGTGAAGAAAATATACTAGAATATAGTTTATAAATGTGTTTTAATCTGATCTCACCCTTGTTGATTTTAAAACGGAAAGAGCCTCCTTCTCAGGAGACCATGAATTTGGCTTATGTTCTGTGGGCAAGTCATCACCCTAGAGAGAAGGATCAGTATCTGGAATGAGACAAACAATTTTGTATATGTTGGTTATATTGCTCATGTTTTATACTCCAATGGTAGTTCAAAGAATTTTAAACTCCCTTAATTATGCAATAGAAGAAAAGCAAATAAATATATATTTTTTTACTACCATTACGTAAAAGTAATGCCATACACACAGCAGTACTGGGTATTTTCTATTTGTTCGTTCAAATCCACTCCCCATTCTTTGCCACCCTGCTCTGTGCTCCAGAGCACATTGACATACACCATCTGGCCTGGCACCAGACTTGGAGATGTACCAATAAGAGCTCATTTCCCAGAAGGTCGGAGAGAGGGAAGTCAAATCTTTGTTTTCTGCCTCCCTTCTTGCAGAGGTCTCTGTAGGACATCTGCAGCTTAGGCTCTGTGTCCATGTCCTTACAGATAGCTACCCTCTCCTACAGTTCAGATGCCTGAAACTTCCCCACTCTTGGAATGGTAATAGACACAAATGACCCCTTCCCAAGCTCTCATGATAGACCAAAGATATGCATCATTCTTTCTTGGTTTCCCTTAGCCCTGTCCAAAACGTTCTTTCATGAAATTCTGCAAATTATACCACTTGAGTGAGACAGCTATGCCCTGAATGATGTTTGAATTTTGAACTAAATTCTATTTTTCAGGGCATACAAAACATAAAATTGAAAACAGAATTTAAAGGAAGATACATTTGTGTTTGGAAATTAGAAGTAGAGCTATAAGATATCATGTGCAAATTTAATTTTAAAATCATATTTAGCTATCTAGTTTTAAGCACATAATACATTTACATGAAAATAATAAAATATATTTAAATACAATAAATCTTTGTTCCTTAGAAATTATTGCATGAAAAAGTACCATGTCTGCAGTAAGACCCATTTATTTTAGCATCTATTTTCTATTCATAATACATGATTTGTGTGTGAGTATACCTGAAAAGAAAGGCAACGATAATTCACAAAGTGTACACCTATGGTTAATTCCTGTTATTTTTGCCCTTTCATGTATTTATACATTTGGTACACAGCTTTTCTTTAGTTAATGTATTTTATATATATGTTTGTGATATAAAGATGAGAAAATCTCTTTCCTGGAAAGATATGCAGGCAAATGTTCTAGTGAGGGAAGCACCTAAAGCACAGGGATAGTAGTGCTGATTTTAAATGAGTGGACATGGGTTTTGAAAGGAGCAGCAGCTTCTC
Source organism: Dasypus novemcinctus (assembly GCF_030445035.2). NCBI lineage: Eukaryota > Metazoa > Chordata > Mammalia > Cingulata > Dasypodidae > Dasypus > Dasypus novemcinctus. Next base: position 57,896,769 of record NC_080673.1, read on the forward strand.
TTAACACCTTCTGTTGCTGCTGTGTTCTCTGGTTCTTCGTTGCCTAGCAGAGTGACTGGTCTATTCAAATGGGGCGCATCTGTCCTAACCACTCTCCAGCTGGTCCACTTGTTTCTGTTGCTTTCCAGCAGTTCATATTTAAATCATTGTAAAGAACAAAATATCAGTTTGGAATTAAAAGTTCAAGGCATTAAACAAGAAATTCAAAATTTAGCCCAATTCTGCCTGATAATTTCATCACAGCAGGAATGATTATGTACTCAAAAATTTAAAGAGAATAGATAGAAATAAAAAGCAAATGACCAAAGAGAGCAATCAGCAGGTTTCTTAAGGGCCCATTATCTGTCTATAAAAATGTCAGACATGTTTCTAAAAGGTATTCTTAAAATTGATTTCTATTCAGTAATATTTCTTACTGTCAGATTTTAAATTGCATTATTTTCCACAATGACACCTAATTATAAATAAAAATCTTTCTATTGTAAGAATTTTATAGGCAAAGTTTAGGTTAGTTTCCTAAAATTGTGGAACATATACCTACATTTAAATAAAATGTTTAAATACTTTTTCTTCAACAAAAATAGTAAGTTATATATGCATAATTTAGGACTACATTTGGATTTGTGCGAACTGCAGAAATCATTAGGTGACTTAACTAAATTTAACTAACTTTCTGAGAACTTAGCCAAATATTATTTACATTTTGAAGAAAGTGGATCAGAATGGGGTTAACAACAGGGTTCTTGGTAAATACATTTTGCACTGAGTAGCTCCTCTTCATTGCACAAAGTGACAAGGATGATCTCTTTGTCTCTGACTTACATAGCTGGGTAGGTGCTGCTGCATTTAACTTAGATGCACAATAATTGGAGAGGAAATCATGAATTCAGTTTGGTAATGTTAAGCATGAAGTGATTTGAGACAGGCATTTGAGAACATGGTTGAGGTTCCTCAACATTATGGTGGTTTCATGACAGGGCAGTATGTCTTGAGCTTTGGAAACATGTCTCAGGATGGGGCCTTCGGTGCTCTCAGTTTTCAAAATTACATGTATTTATGCTAATTGATCAATTTAATATTCACATAATATTAGAATGGTGTGCATATGATACCCATATGTGCTTGAGATTACTGACTTCTCAAGGGTGATTCTTGTTTTCACCTAGAACCTGAATGAGTACAAGATTATTTGGTACTTCCCTAAACTGGTAAAAAGAACTATTTTAGATTCTTTTTGATACATGTGGTGTGACTTCTGATTTTCCATACAAACCAATGCCTGAACATTGTGACTCAATATTTCACTTTCATTTTTGACAGTTGGCTTATCATATCAATTCTAGCATTAAACAAGATTCAGGAAATAAGCATTTTAAATATAATTTATTTAATCTGTACAATAATTGTATTGTGATAGCAATTTTGAAAATTAGTATGTTGAGGCAATTTACACATGGCCTCACTTTTAGTGAAGTGAAATTTAAAATAAATCTCAAATCATCTAGCTCCAGGGACCAGGCTTTTAACCACTGTGCATAAGGCTTCCTATACAATAGAGGGACATAAACTAAGCCTTCAATAAAATCACCCAGTAAACTGTGACTCTTTCAAAGTCTTCTTGATTTTTAACAGAGCCAAAGACTCAAGTACAGTGTTCTGGATTAAGTCTTTTTTTCTTACTGTCACTGACTTTTATCAGCTAATTCATGAGAACCTGACTTTTGCATGTTCCCTCTCTTCTAAAAGTAATTTACCCTAATTGACTTGAAATTTGTGGATTATAATGTTTATCCTTGGAATCAAGATTTTCACCAAGATGTCTAGGTTATGACAATTTTAATTAATCTTGCCTGGAAATTGATGAAACATTTTTATCTCTCTTTGAATCAGATAAATTGCCCTTTTAAATTAATTTAATCAGTTTTTCTATATCCTTGTACTCCTTTCATTTTTCTAAAACACATATAGATATCATATCTCTAGCAACTGGCCTCAGCATCTCTTATTGCTTCCATCTTATGTGCATTTCTGTTTATTTTTCCCTGTGGATTCGGAGCTATTTATTTTGTATGACCTTCCAAACCCTGGCTATTGATAACCCAGTCTCCTAAATGTTCGATTGAGTTTTCACAATGTTAACATCATGATTTTAGAAACTTAACTGCTGTTCCTTATGGCTCATACTATAATTTTGTTAAAGTTGCTGTCTGTCTAAGCCAATGATTGTGTGGATTTAATTTGTTATTCTTTCCCGTGGTTCCTTAGCCTCTTAAAGATATTAGCTTTTTTTTTTTTCTCTCCACACCCTTAGAGATCACATTAAGCTTTTTGATAGATCAGACAGAGAAACGTGACTAGAAAGCACAGCTCTTTATGTCGGTGTCCAGGCGGGAGACATTGTCTTAACCTGAAAACTCTCTTGTGGCCAGAAATAACTACCTTCTTCCTACAGATCTAATCAGCTGCACTTGTCAGACTTCTCACAGCCGCAGAAGCTGTAAGCTAATCAGTTTTGTACTGTACCTCCATTCTGTATCCAGAAAGACCAAGCAGGCCTCCTCAAGAGCCGATGTGAGCAGGCAGACATAGATCCTCCTCAAGCCTCAGAGTGCTGAGCCGTTACTGGTTATTAGAAAACCCTGTTCCCTTCCCTTTCCTGTTCTGTCCTTTAGGGGATGCAGGTAAAGTCCCTACCTCAAATGTCCTCTCTGCTTGTGACAGTTAAGAATGCTATTGTCCTCTTCCAGGAAAGAAGCCAAGAGAGAAGGGAGGAGTTATTGTTTAAAGTTTTATTGTTTTTTATCAGAATTTCCTTCCGAATAAAATTTACTAGAAAAATAAAATATTTATATGAAAGCACAATATATCCTTTTTATTTTAATAAATGATATTTTAGTCCATTTTTAAAGTCTGGATGCACTCTTATTCTCTGAAGTTTTATGTGTGGCATACTAATTGTGTAATCAATATCAATGGGTTAGAAAAAACAGGAAAAAAAGGAATAGAAATGGTGGAGTTAGGCTTTATAAGTGTGCACTACAGTCTAACTAAGTAGTATGAACAAAAGACATTGTTACATTTTTGGAGAGAAGTGATGCAGAGTGGAAAGGGACAGATGGTCAAGGGAATCAATGACTTTTTTTTTTTACAGGATACAATGCGTATCTTCCCTTCACTTTCTCTGCTGCCATAGGAATTAATCTTATTTCTGAAGCACAATAAAGTCTAACATTAGTGGAGAGCTGTTGCTAAGTAGAATGTGTTCTAGAATTCCATCCAACAAAAGTGGCTCACAATAAATTGATCCCTTAGCTCATTTGTAATACATTATTCTCACAAGTATGGACATCATCCCAGAAGCCTTCTATAAGAAGCTTTGTCCTGTACACTCCTCTGTGGGCAATATTAGACTTTACTGGTTTTAGGTTTATTAAACTTTGTAACGACAATGAAATTGGTATTTATAAAAATGCTAAATTCACAATGTAAAATAAATCTTATACAGTTTATTAAGTTGATTTGCTATTACTGCCGAAAGATATACCAAAATAAAATAAATAAATAAATAAATAAATAAACAAACAAACACAAATTCATTATGAGTTTCTTGTACACACATTAATCCAAGGAAGTAATGGTGATGGCCATTTATTGCAAAACATATCAATATGTATCCTGTAGTTGGCAGCTCTGCCATTGTCAATATTTGAGTCCAAAATTTTTCTGTGGGTTGTCTTCATGACTGTGAACCAGAGAGGAAAGCATATAGAAATAAGGCATAGTAGATTTTCAAAGACATTGCCTATAGATGGCTCACGTTACTTCCACTGACATTCCATTGGCTAGAACACAATCTCATGGACTAACTAAATGAAAGGAAAGCTCACAAGGGTAGTCTAGTTCTGTATCTGGGAAGAGGAGGAAATAAAGTCTCTGCCTCTTGAAGCAAAACTAAAAATTAATGAATATATACACGAATACCAGTTTAAAGTAATTTAAATATGTTTGACATTAGGACAAACCATATTTACATGGAAGCAGTGGTAAAATTAGTTTTTTAAAAAATTGTCTATCCTTATAAACCACATTTTCAAAATTCCTACTTCACAGATCCTGATTATAGTAAATATATATATATTTTTCTCTCTTGAGAAGAGTGTAATAGACCATGATAGCTTTTGATGGGAAGAAAATATTGTTTGGATAAAAAGTATATATTTTCTGCATATCTATATTTTGTCTTTATTATTCTTTAGTAGAATGTCTGTCTTTTTCTTTGCTAGGTAAAATTTGTCATTGCAAGTAGTTCTTCTGGGAATGACATTGACAGGCATTCACATGCCATGCCCTAACCATAAGCTTGACATTTTCCCCAACCACGCTAATCAGACTGAACATTAGAGTCTTAAGTGGAATAATATAAGTGAAAATTGTGATGAACAAGTATCAGAGTTCTGACATCAAGATATTTGTGGCAGTTTGATATTATTGATGAATTCCCAAAAGAAATATTGGATTATGTTTACAAACTGAGCTTTTCCTCTAGGCATATTAGGTTTTATTGGATTCATAGGTTTACTTGATTAAGTAATTATGTAAACCTCTTGTGCCAGTAGGGCTTTGAGTCCCCACCCTTTGGTAAAGATAAAATGCATGGCAAAGGACAGAGTTAAGAGTTTTTGATGTTGGAGTTTTGATGTTGAAATTTGATGCTGTAGCCTTAAACTGGAGCCTTAGAAAGTAAGCACACAGAGGAAAGAGAAGCAAGCCCCAGGAAGGGAGGAATACAGGAAGTCTGAGCCCTCACAGACGTCAGCAGCCATCTTGCTCCAACACATGAAAATAGACTTTGGTGAGGGAAGTAACTTATGCTTTATGGCCTGGTATCTGTTAAGTACCTACTCCCAAAAAAATACCCTTTATTAAAACCAACCAATTTCTGGTATTTTACATCAGCACCCCTTTGGCTGACAAACACCATACTTAATAAGAGGCAATGGGTTTCTTTTGCTGAGATTGTTGAGCCACCCAGCTTCTTTTTCTTCTGGAAGCCCAGTTTTTAGCTTTTCCTTTAATTTTGGAAGCTGTATGCATCAAATTCCATGTATCATTTTTTAAAAATGCTTTTTGCTTCTGTTAGATTCAGTATATTTTGCTCTTATCTGAGTAAATCTACCTGAAACACTATCTGAAAACATCTCCCTCAAGGAAAAAAAGCCCAACTCTATTACTGTTAGCACCTAAGAACTACTGTCAGATACCCCCTTTACAGGCACCATCCAGACAGAATTATTTCATTCGTTTACTTCTCTGTGAGTAAGTCAAACAGCTTTAACAGCTGTGATCAACTAATCTTCTGCAAAAAATTACTAAATGTAATTTTGGGCATTTTTAATGGTATCATATAAGAGAATAGCATTCAGGCAGGCAAAAAAATCTTGGTATTCTGCATGAAAGAAAACATTGCCTACTTATACAAAATATGCTACATTTCTCAGTCATATATGGCTTCAGCTTCTAGCCATAAAGAGAAATCAATAAGTGTTGTTGTCCACCTGTCTACTTACTTTCCAGAGACTCTAGTTTTCTGATCCTCAGGGCATGTTGTGAAACTCATCCTTTCAAGTTCAGAGACAACACTGGATTATTTTTATGACTTAAAAGTCTTCAACTGGCACACTCCCTAAGGTCTTTTGTAATAGGTTTACTTTTGCAAATAATTAATAATAAAAATTTAAAGCAATCTGTTCATTTATAAGCAATTTAAACATACAATTTTTATGTCTGTTTTGTCACATTTGCCAGACAACTCAGAAAAACAGATAGAGCAAATGAATATGCTCAGAGTGAACACAAAAGGGCCTAAGAGGAATAATCAAAATGATTAGGCCAGTAATTTCAAAATCACCATTTTATTTTTTAAAAACTAAATATGATTTTATTTTGTAATTACCCTATTAGGTATTCATTTTAACTATGCAGTTACGACAAAGGCCTAACGGTATCATGTAAATATGCCAATCCTTAAGTATGGCCATGGTAATATCTTAAATTCAATTAGAACTACCTACATATTCATATGACAATCAAACTACCATAGATATTGCCTCCACACTTGACTACTCATTATACATTAGGAAAAGTAAGGTCATAGGCATTTTGACTTTATCATGAATCTGGGTGCTTCAGACATAGCATATCCACTCAAATTTGCATTAATTTTTTTATTTATGTTTTTTTCTTCTTTATTTTCTTTTAAATTTTACATAAAAAAAAATGAGGTCCCCATATACCCCTCACCCTCTACACCACCCCTCCCACATCAACAAACTCTTCCATCATTGTGGCACATTCACTGTACCTGGCGAATACATTCTGGAGAACCATGCAGCACATGGACAATGGTCCACACTGTAGTCCACTCTCTCCCCCAGTCCACCCAGTGGGCCATGACAGGACATACAATGTCCAGCATCCGTCCCTGCAGCACAACCTAGGACAACTCCAAATCCTGAAAATGCCCCCACACCGTAATATTGCCATTCCCATTTAGAAGATAGTGATACTAATTCAACAACTCTTCTCTCACTCTTTCTTTTTTCCACATGTGAAAAAATTTTATCTAATCAAATACTTACTTTTGTATATATAAAATTCCAACATTTGGAATTTTCTTAACGTCTGACTTAATGTTCATTCTTCTTTGTTTTGAATATACCTAATAGATATAATATTGATTTATAAATATCTAAATTCTTGAACAACAAAAAATCAACAAGGAAACCATAAGATTGTATAGTTTAGATATTTAAGATGAACTGTTGATAAGTTTACAACTTAATTTAGTTCAATGAAGTTTAGTTCAGTGAGAACCAGAAAAACGGGAAATCCATAGGAACCTGAAGGAAAAGAGAATCAAGAAAATAAAGTTTTCAGTGTGCTCCTATTATAACCTCTGGACTCAAAAAATTATAGTAATCTCCATTATATGGAGAGTCCACTGGTCCAAATCAGGTGGTAACTTTAGATGAGATCAACCTCTTTACATAGACCTAATTTTTAGAGATGATACCAGGGATAAAGCAATTACATTAATAAGCAGAGAGATGAAAAGAACACCAAGACCCCAGGAAAAAAAATATGTAGACCATATCTAGATTGAAATTTCATCCTTTTACAAGGTCTTTTGGATCAGGTTATTAGTTTGCAAAGTCCAAAAAATGCAACCAAAAAGATCACTGAGAGCTTTCATCATTTTGAAATTTCAAGTTTTTCTTTTAGAGAAGAGAAGTGTCAATACTTAGAGGTGACTTCAGGAAATCTTTCTCTTTCTAATATGAATTACTTTTCATGTAATAGCTTTAATTTTACCCCAATAGGAGGAGAAAGAAGAAAACAGAAAGCACTAGTTATGAGACTATTTTATTTTCTGTTCCTCTATCAGCTCCAAAGCAGTTTGGATTTCACTTATATCCTAAAAAAATTGTCTCTAATTTCCCAACACAGTATTTTAAGGTCAAATTGCTGTTCCAAAGCACTTTTTTCTTTATTTTTAAAGAAGCTTTAGATTACACAAATGTTACATCGAAATGTTACATCGATTCCCATATATTCCACCCCACCAATACTTTCCCACATTTATAACATTTTCCATTAGTGTGGTACATTTGTTACAATTGATGAACACATATTGAAGCACTGCAACTAACCATGGTCTATAGATTACATTATGGTTTACACTATGCACTGCACAATTTTATCAGTTTTGACAAAATGTATAATTATTTATATCCATCATTGCAGATCATGTAGAAAAATTCCAATGACCCAAAAATGCCCCATGTTATATCTATTCTTCTCTCTCCTTCCATTCAGAACCTCTGCTGTCCAGTGCCTTCATATCAATGTTACAAGTTCTTCCGTTACTACAATGATGACTACTTTAGTCCATAGTTGCATTGCCCTCTTATGTTTGTTCATTCCTCAGTCTTGAGGATATTGACACGGGGATTCCCACCCTGCTTCTTTTTGAAAGGAGGGTTAGATCCCACCGGGCAGATGAATGGAACTGTCTTGCTTGCAGTTGTAGGTAATCTCTGGTTTTGAGGATGGGCATTTTCCATCATCCTTTTTTAAGTTGTCATTTGTGAGTCTGATGAGCAGGAGAATAGGCATTAGCTACAACTCTGTTTAGATTTAGGGCTCACCCAGCATATGAGCAGCTGGAAGATTTAAATCTCTGGGACACATATTTAGTGGGTATATTGACAATTATAGGCTCAAACAAATGGGGCAGAAAAATCATATGTAGGAAAATTATAAATGAGTCTAACGCTGATACATTGTGGAGATAGTTTACCATATATTCCAAGACATGACTCACAGATGGGGTGCCTATTTCCTGGGGTTGCCTGCTCTGTCTATAATGTCTAGGTGTCTCTAGAGCCCTCAGGAGGGCCCCTGCTTGTGAAACTGTTTACTGTGGCAGTCACTAAGATCCTCCTGAGACATGCATAAGCATAACCTATGGAATGACCTCCCGACTCAATTTGAAATCTCTTAGCCATAAAAACTCATTTGTATTTAACATTTGCCCTTGTGTTCCAGGCATTTTTCACTAATGTTTTGCTAGTTGGAACTTGATCATAATCCTCGGTGCCAGCGAGGCTCATCCCTGGGACTCATATTCCACACCCAGGGGAAGGTAGGGAGTTTAACATGCTGAATTTGATCCTCCCCTGCCACAGTTGCAACCTTTCTGCAATCCAAAACTTCCCCCAAACAAAGCCAAAATAATAAGTAAAAGAAAGTAAAATTAATTTAAATTAAATAATAATTTTTGCATTGTGCCTTTCATCACCATAGGATCTGTTGTCTTTTATGTATAATGACAGTTTCTTCTGTATGTTCTCCCAGTGACTTATTTTTTTCACTTTATTTTCCAAGAAGCTTTAGATTACAGAAAAGTTATAGAATATTTAGGGGATTAGTATATACCCTACCCTATTCCCCCATCTCTTCCCCTACCAAAAATATCCTACATGAGTATGGTACATTTTTAATAATTGATGAACAAATATCAAAGCATTGCTGTTATCCATGGTCAATGCTTTATATTATGGTTTACATTTTGCACCATACAATTTTATAGGTTCTGAAAAAATGTATGAGAGCCTGTACCCATCATTGTAAATCATGCACAATTCCATTATCCCAAAAATGCCCTATATTCCACCCATTCTTTCCTTCACTTCCCCACGGAAGCTATGCATCTTCAAGACTAAGAATAGTACAACTTCCTGCTATTCAGAGTCCCAAGGTACCTCATCATTGCTTTACTAACCTATTCTCTGGTCCATAGGTTTGTAAATAGTCTCTTTGTTAAGCTCTTTTCAGTCTATACTATTTTCTATCCAGAATGTGATTCAGAATCCTAGATTTCTCTTTTCTCCCAAAACTCTGCTGTGAAATAATCAGTAAATACAAACAATTCTACCTTCAAATTACATCCCTAATCCAACCTTTCTTACCATATTCAATTGCTAACCAATTTCCTATTCTTTCCCTCTTATGTCATGACACATGGGTGTTTATATTATGTGCCTCAACCCTGGGGTGAAAAGACAAGCCTGCTGAGAGCTCTCGAGTGGCAGGCTTACGGGCTTCAGTGGCTCCACATTCCACCCAAGTTGTGACTGAAGCTTGAGAAGAGCAATACACCTGCACACATTTGGCAAGCTCTGTTCTCATATAAGAAACCATTATCAATCCTGCACTACCACAAGAACTTACTTTCTGGTCTCCCAGCTCTGCTAATACCTTTGTCAGCAAAGTTGGAATTGTCTTTTGAATAAATGTCAGCTGTAGTCAGTCTCAGGCTCAAACTCCTCAAATGGCATTCCATTATAGGTAGACTATAATCCAAACAACAAGACCCTACAAAGCCTGTCTTCTAACAGCTTCACCAACTACTCCTTTTCTCTGCCTCATTTACTAGGCACCTTCCCTACCCTGAGTTGTACTTAAGAACCACTTTGCTTATGCCTCATTTAGCACATGTTTTCTTTCCTTAGAACACAACCCTAAGGTCTTCACTACTTGTATACTTCATTTATAGCTTAATTCTAGTGACACTTCTCAACAAGCTTTTCCACTGTCCAACCTGAAATAACTCTCTGCAAAAGTCACTCTCTACCACATTATCCCTCATACTTTCCTCACACCTCATATCCATCGCTGAATGTATCTTATATATTGATTTATTAATTTTTTCTCTCTTCTCCCAGTAGAATATACATTCATTGAGAGTATATGTGTGGTTATGAATATACAGCAAGAATAGTTAAGAAATACTATAAATATTAAGAAAATAAGAAATGCGTAAGTCAGGGCCTTATTTTCCTCCAAAAGCTGGTTGCTAAAAATTCAACAGCTCACCAATGAATTTCAATCTACATTAGTAAATATATTTGTTTATTTAATATCCTTTTAGCAAGAAAGCATATGAGAAAATTAAAACAAAATTAATTAACAGGTTCATAGATTAAGGATCCAAGATAATATTGAAAATAGTTTTAAATCGTATTTATTTTAAATTATGGGTTTGTAATATCTAACTCAGACTTGTGTCATCAAATGTTATTTTTAAACATATCCAAAGGCAGCAGCACTCAGTTTAAACACATTCCTTTCAAAGAAATATTCATAAATATAAGAATGACTATCTTCCTCTCCTAAGCCTTGTTTAAGTGTTAAAACATGGATTCTACTCTTTTACTGGGCATTAAAATTACCTGGGGAGTTTTAAAAATGTCACTCTACCCCAGACCAATTATATCTGATTTCTGGGGATTGTACCCAGAAATCAGTAATTTTTAAGCTTCCCATGTCATTCTAATATGCAGACAAAGCTGAGATCCATTGCCCTAAGGTATAAAAGTCTTTAAAAATGGGAAGCGTGCCTAATAGATATGCAAATAGTTATAAATGTAGATATAGATAGAAAATTTCTACTTAAACCTTATGCCAGTCAAGTTAAAGTTTTGTAGATACATTATGTCATTATCTCTGAAATGTGTTTGGTTGAAATCCAAGGAAGATAAATGAGCACTCTTCTAAGAAATTGTTTAATTTGGCAGACACTACCACTTCTATAAACAAACTGTTCAACAAAATCAATTCTCTGTATCATTATAACTTTAAGAATTGGAATTAAAGAACTATGTGGCAGATGTTATATGTAGCTGCAGTGGATATGATGGAAACTCTTGTACTCACTTCATTATGAACAATATTATTTCTCGATGTGCCAATTCACAATTCTAACATGTATTTAGGCTGGTTGATTATCCATTTAAATCTACCATCATCTACACATATTCTACTAAAATAATAATGAACTAGCAATGTCTATACAAGATGGCCTCTAATAGGATCAGATAAAATGGAAGAAGTGTTATCTTTTTATTAAAGTCCACTATATGCCAAAATAACTCAAATATTCTTAACTACCCCAAAATATTCTTATTCTTGTCCATAAAGATTCTCTCTCTCTCTCTCTCTCTCTCTCTCTCTCTCTCTCGGGTAGACATATTTTAGTTTATATAGTAGTTACTGTTGTTTGCATATATGAGATTGATTATAGCTAAGAATGAATCTGAAACCAAAGCAAACTATTGAAATAGGAAAAATAGTTTAAGAAACATAGATACATGTTGCTCTTTTGTATCTTTGATCACAAGTGCTTCAGGACAAAAATGGAAATTCCTTCTGTATTTTTGAAGCTTGGTGTACGTCCTGAGTGTAAACTAAGCCCATGGAGAATAGAGAATTAAAGGCGTTAGCCTCCTTGTTCACTGCTTGTTGCTGTGACAGAGAAAAGGTTGAATAGACAGCATTTTTATTATATTCTTATTCATTCTATTGTTGCTCCAGTGAATATTATGTTTTCTCTTATTTGTGTGTGACACAGTTTTAGAATAATGCTGTTTTAAACCTGTGAACTTTTAGAGAATGTCCAAATATATAAATTTAGCTTGTTTTCAATTCATGTCTTATACATAGTTAAATTTTTGCTTAAAAAAAGCATTTTCCGTATTTCTACTATTGCAGATATTATTTAGACATTCTTATTTAAAATATGAGCATATTCATTAAAGTTTAATAAAAAGTAGATTCTATAATTTCTCTTTTCCATAATGATCTTTTTTATATAATTTGAGATAACTTCTTGCCAAAATATGTTGACTTCTCCCAAAATGAAAATCAAGAATGCATAAGCATTTTATATGCTAAAAATATCTTTAAAATGCTTTCAGGGACAAGCATTGATGAATAATTAATGGTGTCCTTAATATTCTGGAGCATAAAAATACTGAAAATAATTATATTTGAAGCAAATAATATCTAAAGAGACTGTTCAAGAGATGGGGTAAAAAAAGACCTGAACATAATCGTTTGACTCTCTCTTAATCTTCTTACAGGTCATCTAGTTCATTAGCCCAACTGTTTTACTAACGTACAGTTCATAAATTGAACTTCTAGTTGGACACAGCATCTTGAATGCCTTACAAACTCCTCAAATTCAAGACAAAAATTAAACACTTAGGAATCGGCTGTGGCTCAATCAGCTGGGCTCCTGTCTACCATATGGGAAGGCCCGGGTTTACATCCCAGGACCTCCTTGTGAAGGCAGGCTCGCCCACATGCCATGGACTGCCCACAAGCACCATGGAGAGTCGACTCAACAAGGTGACCCAACAAAAAGGGATACAAGTAAAAACACAGAAGAGTGGGCAGCAAATGGACACAGAGTCCAGACAGCAAGCAAAAAGCCACAAGGGGAGGGGTGTTAAAAAAAATTAAACACATATTTCTACCCAAATATGCTGAAATGCCTATATTCTGAATCATGCAAAATTGTGCTACTATTCCTTTACCAATTCATTATATTGTTCTGTTAGATTCACTTTGATTGTTAGAATAAAAAGTAGGCAACTTTTCATAAAAATGTTTTATTAAATGTAATTTTCTTTCTCAGAAATTAAATAAAATTTTTGGCGTATCTAAGTTATTTTATTTAAATTTTGAGTCAACTATTATTTTTTAAATAAAATTTTATTGAATTATATTAGTCATACATGAGCATCCATAAATAATAAGTGTTCAGTAAAAGTTGTGAACTTACAAAAAAAATGCAAATCTCATAAAAAACTTCCATATATCACCCTACAACCAACACCTTGCATGTTGTGAAACATTTGTTACAAAGTATGAAAGAATACTGTCAAGCTCTTACTACTAACTGTAAGCCTATATATTACATTTGGTGTATTTGAGTCAATTAATTTTAAAATATAATATACATTTTGAATATAATAATATATTTGAAAACTTATAAAAATAATATTTTAAATATTTACTTTATATTTTTATCAAGTTATATTAAAATTTATATCATGGAACTGTATTTACTATCACTTACAGTCCTTTAGAATGTATTGCCAATAGAGCACAAATTAAATAAAATCTTGATTATGATAATTTAAGTAGTTATTTTTCCAAAATGAAGATAAAGAAAATGAATTGCATAGAATAAAATATAATAATATGTACTAATATATGAAAATTAGAAAAAATATATTTAAAATTGAGTTATGAAACTTTATTTTTCATAAAAACATTGTCTACACTACAACAGAAAAACAGTATATGTACCATGATTAAAGTCAGTTGTGTTTCACAATTTGCTTAATTTTGTCATTTAAAAAATGAGTTATAGACATATTTTTCAGCTTCTTGTCTAAAGTTTTATTTGCTGAAGCAAGGGAATGAAACTTTTTTCAAATGAAATCAATTAGCTTGATTTGTAATTTCCATATCTTCGGCACCTGTTATGTAAAATTCTGTTTGTATTCTTCCTATGTGTGTATGTGTGTAATATGTATGTTAATTCTTAGTCATTTTGCATTGGATCACTCTTATATCTACCATTCCTCTAGTGATTTTGCTAGGACATCTACTGATGCAATTTAAAACACTTTCTGTTATTTTTAGCACTAAAGTCCTGTAAAATGTTAATTTTAATGTTAATTTTAGATCATTTAACCATTCAAGCACAAACAAGTCCTTTCTTCCTTTTGTTCTCCATCTCCTTGGAAATAGCCCCTTGTGTGGATACAATGAGTGTAGCTCTTTCCTCACTTCTAAGAGCTATGTGTTCCACAAGTTTTGTGACTTGTCCTCAAATTTCCTATCTGTATTAGGAAAGTTTGACCTATTTCATTTGTACCGAACATTCAGCCCAGTGGTCTTTATTGGCAAGGCTGGAGTCATATTCTGAAAGACATAGTCTGAGGTGCCCAAAACTTAAAACAACTCTGGGAATTTCAGTATTCTTCCTACTTCCGTCCCTGCAAACACTTCAGTCCTTAAGAATTTAAACAGAAAAATCCCTCCAGTATCAACAGAATAGAGTTAGTTGTTTGGAATTTTTCTTTCTTTCTTTTTTTTTTTAATGTGGATTTGGTCCCCAAGCACTCTTTGGACTTTTTTTCTCCTCCCCTCTCCTTTTCCCCTTCCCTCCCCTTCCCTTCCCTTCCCTTCCCTTCCCTTCCCTTCCCTCCCCTCCCCTCCCCTCCCCTCCCCTCCCCTCCCCTCTCCTCCCCTTCCCTTCCCTTCCCTTCCCTTCCCTTCCCTTCCCTTTCCATTTTTTTTCCTTTCTCTTCTTTTCTTTATTTATTTTTTTCAATGCACAAATATTCCACAATCCATGACCCCCATCCCTGTAAACACTAATATTTTGAGTCTTCTTCCTGTCTCTGTATTCTTTTATGCAGCTCCTGTTTTAGTTACCTAGGCTGCTCCAGGAAATACCATGAAATGGGTCAGCTTAAATAATGGGAATTTATTCACTCAAGGTTTGAAGCTAGGAAAAGTCCTTATCAAGCCGTCATCTAGCAGATGCTTTCTCCCCGTAATACTGTTGTTTCTGGTCCTGCCTGCTGGGGACCCTGGGATCCTTACCTTGTCAAATGTCAAGGCACAATGGCAGTGTCTCCTCTTTTGCTGTGTTCAGCTTCTGGCTCCTCCATCTGTGGGTTTCTTTTGCTCATATCTAAATTAATTCTGCTTATAAAGGATTACAGTAAAAGGATTAAGACTCATCCTGATTAGGCTGGGCCGCAACTTAACTGAAGTAACTCATCTAAAGGTCTTACTTACAAACCCCCACAACCCTAAAGGTTTTAGGGTGGAGAGGCAGGCAATTAAATTTATTGCATTTATTAATCAAAAATGAATATAATTTCTAAGTAACTTCTCAAAATTTCTGATAAGAATTCTATATTAATCTTTAATTTCTAATGTCTGATGCCAAACCTTACTTGAAGTTGGATTCGATAAATGCTCACTGAAAGAACTTTTAAAAAAACCAATTTGTGAAATGTTAAGAGAAAGGAAAAGGGGGCAGGGGGAAGAGAGAGAGAGAGAGAGAATGAACAGAGAGATCAAAGACAAAAAAACAAAATCTCTTTATCTTTCATCTTTTTTGTTTTTTTTTCCCCTAGATATTGCAGAACAAGTATGCTTTTTTTCTAGAAAGAACAAGTTTTGATCACTCATTTCTCTTACTGGTAGGACACCAAGAGTGTACTACCAAGAATAGGGTACATTAAAAATTAAAATGCTATTTTTTCCTAACTTCTTGATTTCAAAAACCACATAATAGACCATGATGAAAGCATAGTAATAGATAAGTAAAATGTCAACAATTTTTATCTGTTTTGTCCACTGATGCATCCTTTTTTTAAAAAGATTTATTGGGAAGCGGACTTGGCCCAGTGGTTAGGGCATCAGTCTACCACATGGGAGGTCCGCGGTTCAAACCCCGGGCCTCCTTGACCTGCGTGGAGCTGGCCCATGCGCAGCGCTGATGCGCGCAAGAAGTGCCCTGCCTGCCATGCAGGGGTGTCCCTGCATAGGGGAGCCCCATGCACAAGGAGTGTGCCCCATAAGGAGAGCCGCCCAGTGTGAAAGAAAGTGCAGCCTGCCCAGGAATGGCGCCACCCACATGGAGAGCTGATGCAGCAAGATGATGCAACACAAAGAAACACAGATTCCTGTGCTGCTAACAACAACAGAGGCGGACAAAGAAGACGCAGAAAATAGACACAGAGCCCAGACAACTGGGGGGTGGGGAGAAAAATAAATAAATAAATCTTTAAGATTTATTTTATTTATTTCTCTTCCCTTCCCCCCAAACCTGTTCCCCCTGTTGTCTGCTTTCTGTGTCCATTTGCTGTGTGTTCTTCTGTGTCTGCTTGTATTCTCATTAGACGGCTCTGGAAACTGATCCTGGGACCTTCCAGAGTGAGAGAGACGTAATTACACGTTTGCACCACCTTAGGTCCCCTGTTCTGCTACATCGTCTTATTTTCTCTCCTCTGTGTCTCTTATTGCATCATCTTGCTGCGCCAGCTCTCCATGTCAGCCAGCACTCCTGCGCAGGGTGGCTTTCCCACATAGGCTTGCACTCTGCCTGGTCCAGGTTGCTGCGTAGGCCAGCTTGCCCTCACCAGGAGGCCCTGGGCATTGAACCCTGGACTTCCTATAAGTAGACGAGAGCCCAATTGAGTCACATCTGTTTCCCCACCGATGCATCCTTAACACTAGAACTGTGGCATGTATTAGGCAATCAACTAATATTTGTTGAGGGAATAATATAAAAATTTCTCTTACTGAAAATTTTTGAAGCATATTTTATAGCTGGTTTGGCCTTCTGTAAAGAATACTAGAAGATATCTTACAGGTACTTCATAAAATTTATTGAAGAAATGACTCCCTCCCATTTTTCCAGAATCATCTGTTTGTACTTTAAATATTACCTCTTATCAGGTGCAAGGGCTATTGCCACACCATAACTGATAACCAGCACACATTCCAGTATTCTCTTTCAATTTTCCCTCTTTTATGGACTTCATGTGCAAGAAAAAGAAACTTACATATGAGTGAAATTAAATTGTTAATGAGCTTTCCTAAAAAGTTTTTCCTTGACGGGAAATGAACTAGGCACTGGAGAAGAGCTGGCTCAATTTTTAATGGAAACTAGGTCAACTGGCAACGTTTTATATCTGTCTGTTAAAAAAAAAGAAAAGGGATTAAGGAAGAGGCACCACACCATTATGTTTTAATTAAATAACATTACTAAGGAAAGTAGCCAGATGCTTACATGTTCCGACTATTGCATTGTTAATATGCTTTGAGGGAAGTGGGTCAACTAGATTTTGTAATAAATTTTTAATTAATTTCAGAACAGTTTTAGATATACAGGCTGTTTTGAAGATATTACACAGTTCTCATATATCACACACCCAAATTTACCTGTTATTAATATCTTACATTAGTATGGTATATTTGTTACAATTAATGAACTAATATTAATACATTATCATTTAATAAAATTCATTTTTAAGAAAATTTCCTTAGTTCTTATGTCTTTTTTTTCTTTTTTTTACTATTCCTGGAACTCATTCAGGTTACCATATGGCATTTAGTCATTATGTCTTCTTAGGCTCTGTGGTAGATTAAATCATGCTCCTCATAAAGACATGTTCTGTGGATATGGACTCATTTGTTAATAGGATCTTCAAAGACCCTACTTAGGTGAGATCAAAAAGAATCACACTGAATCATATGAGTTCTTATAAACAGGAAATTAGGACACAGCCAGAATTCTTCTGGAGAAGCCAGAGAATGAGACAGATTGCCTTGTGATGCAGGGAGAAATGCAAGTCAAGGAACACCAGGGATTACCGGCAAACCAGCACTGGAAATCTACGGACTTCACAAGATACCTTGTAGTTGGACTTCCAGCCTCTAAAACTGTGAGGCAGTAAATTCCCGTTGTTTAAACTAACGCATTTTATGTGGTATTGTCTTAGTTTTCCAGGGCTGTTCTTGGTTTCAATAGTGCCTCAGAATTTCCTTGCTTTTGATGATCTTGATAGTTTTAGGAATAATGGCCAGGCATTTTGTAGAATGACCCGCAATTGGAATTGGTCTGGAGGGATTGTCCTCAAGTGTAGATTAGGATTTCTTTTAAGAGAAAGTCCCTAGAGAAATCCCCATTTTCATCCTCTCACACCAAGGAATGTAAGAATTATCACTAGTCAATGTTGATCATCTGACTAAGATAGTGTTCTCTGGGTTTCTCCCTGTATACTTATTCCTTTCTTACCCTTTATACTGTACCCTTTGGAAGGAAAGGAAGTCATTATATGCAGCTCTTTCTTAGGGAGTGGGAATTTATGTTCTATATGCCTTTATGAATGCATAGCTACATAAATTATTTAGAATAGGATATTTGTCTCTTCTTAATTACTTGTTTATTCAAAAATTTAGTTATATAAATATGGATCCATGGATATCCATGGATATTTATTTAATTCCTTAATTTTTAATCCAAAACTACTTTATTTAATTTCTTGTTCAAATTATTCCAACTTTGGCCATTGGGAACTCTTTCAGTTGGCGCCAGTGTTCCATTGCCATACCATTGTCATTACAGTGTTTTTGTTTGTTAGATTTTTGTTGTTATTTATTTAATTTTTAATGAGCACGTCTTCACTTTGTGGCACTACACAATGCACCAGATTCATCTTATATTATTCCTGCTACAGTCCTAAGACCAGCCATTTCTCCAAGGAGTGCTGATTCCTTATACTGAACAATGGTATTAAAAACAAAAAGTCTGGAGGCTAAGCATGCTAATCACTACTATAGTGCCATTGTTTCTAGGTCCTCTTATCTGACAGAGCAAGGATACATATGTATTTACATTTAGCCACTTACATGAGTGAAGCATAAAGATCTTTACTTGGATAATCAGGTGCAGCAAAGACAAGGGACAACAGAGATATATGAAAGAAATTTTTTATTATTACACACAGGTCCTAGAACAGAGAGGAGTGGCATTCTTTGCAGGGTCAGATGAGGAAAAAAGTCAGGAGCATAGGCTCAACCGAGCATTCAGGGAGCTAAAGGTTACAGTGGACCTGGAGCTATGCCTTTATAATGTTTTATGAATGGAGCTGCAGCAGTTGGTCAAGTAAGAGTGAGAATTTGGGAGTTTGTATTTGACTTACACATGAATATGAACCTCGGTAGGATGTGAGGAAGACAGGGAGAAGTTGTATGTTTATCTTATGTAAGCAGTGTTAGAGTTTGTCACTGAAGGTCCTAATGACAGGGTGTAAGATGCTGAGGCCTCATGATGCTAAAAAAAAAAAACCCTATTTTATTTTAATTGACCGCATTGCACATATTTATAAATATTTCTATATGGAAACATTGATGTCTATATTAAGCTTAACATGAGTCCTTAATGATGTCTCCAATATTATTACATTATCATGTGAAGTATTCTAGTCTCCTTCCCTTGCTTATTTGTAATCTATCAATCAAACAGTGAGAAACCTAGCTCGACACACCTGCCATCCCTTTACCAAGTTGTTCAATTTGAGTATACATGTAAAGCAGTAACAGTATTGGTACTCTGTACCCATATGGAAAAGCACATTTATCTCTTAGAGTACCATGCTTATGTACAGTTTTCCAAAGGTACTTACATCAGCATCTTCCCCCCAACCACCCAATGCAGTGAAGTTGTTTCATACAGTTATTTTGTTCCATTCTGTATTACATCCTGAAGTTTTTCAGAACTCCTAAATTCTTCTTTTCTGTTACATATATTAGGGTTCACTCTATTTAAAGTTCTATGATTGCCATTTATCCATCATTACATAACATTCAGAATAGTTTTACCAACTTAAAAAAATCCCCTGTGCTTCACCTATTCAACCCTTCTCCCCCCACAAACGCATGACAAATGCTGGTATCTTTATCGTTTGATACATGATATTTTTTATCGTATAGTTTTGCTTTTTCCAGAATGTCATATAATTGGAATCATGCAGTATGTAATATTCTTAGTCTGGCTTCTTTTACTTAGCAAACTGCATTTAAATTATAAGTATGTAGTTTTGTGGCTTGAAAATTCCTGTCTTTCTATTTTGGAATGATAAATATTCTGTTTTATGGATGTGCCACAGTTTTGTTTATCCATTACCCAGGATATCTTACTTTTAATGTTTCTCAAAACACTAGAAGAAAAATTTTAAAACTATCAAATGAACTGCATGTACACTGGTAGAATTTTAGTTTTCTTAACATTGCGCTTAGTAATCTATCCATCCCTACCATTACTGCCATCAACACATACATGCAGGAAAGACAGCATTCAGATTCTTTAAATTGAGTTGAATCAAATACATGCTCAAAAGTATATCAATAAACAGTAGCAAACTTATTTTAGTGTGTTGCCTTTGAAAAAACTGCATTTAATAATATTGAAGTCTTAATATTTCAGTCAATGTAATTCTTTGTTCAGACTAACAAATATTCCAAACTGGGATATTTTTACCAAGGAAAATACATTTTTATATAATTAAATTTGTAATAAAGAATATGTTATTTGCTAAGTACTTTTGGTTGCTTTAGTGTTAAAATATTTGACATTTGCCCAAGTGTTATTTCTTAAATAAGTTGGTAAGTTCCATTTTCATTCTTATATGCATAACATACATCAACCAAAAATACATAATTATTGTGAATACATTATTTTAGTAGTCAGAAGACATATATTAATCAATATAATCTTTATTTGTCCTTAAAACATGAGTTGACATGTACTATTGATATCATTATTAAGATTTATTCATTAATATTTTGCATCATTCATTTAATATGAAAATCAATTGAGGTTTTAATTTTCATTGTTTTTATCTCATAAGTGAAAGACTGTCACAACAAGATATTAAGAATTTTGTTCCTCTAGTACAGAATTAGGAAGAGGTCTTACCTGGTTGATTAAAAAAGAATAACAAAGATAAACGATAAGCTATGCAAACAGTGGCCGAGCACAAGATGATGACCTCAAGCCTGGATGGACATGTGTGGGAAGGTGTCATGGGGTCCCTTGGCTTGGCCAGGAGAATGAAAGCTACTGATTGACTGAAATCCCTGGCCTTCACAATCTGGAGAGATCCCCAAATAAGGCAAAATGTCAACAGAAGGAGTTGCTGCTCTGGAGATTAGAGTCCCATAGAACTCTGGATTTCTACATAATGGCCAAGTCCTGGGGAATATGAAGACCTGCTGTGACAGTGGCAGGGAGTTTGAAAATAACATTTTCAACATTGACCCATAACCATGGCCTACAATCTGAACTCCATTGCTGAGACATTCTGTATTAGTCAGCCAAAGGGTCCTGATGTAAAACACCAGAAATTGGTTGTTTTTTATAAAGGGTATTTATTTGGGGCAGGAGCTTACAGACACCAGGCCATAAAGCATAAGTTACTTCCCTCACCAAAGTCTATTTTCATTTGTTGGAGCAAGATGGCTATCAACATCTGCCAGGGTTCAGGCTTCCTGCCTTCCTCTCTTCCTGGGACTTGCTTCTCTTTCCTTTTTGTGTTTACTTCCTGGGGCTCCAGTTTAAAGCTTCAACATCAAATACCAACATCAAAACTCCAACATCAAAAACCCCCAACTCTGTCCTTTGCCATGCCTTTTGTCCGTGAGTCCGCACCCACCAAAGGGTGGGGACTCAATGTCCTACTGTCAAAAGAGGTTTACATAATTACTTAATCAAGTAAACCTTTCACAATTTTTCTTTTTCTTCTGTTGAAGGGAGGGGCTACCAGTTTATCTAGCAACAACATTTTCATCTGTACGTATCTCACATTTTGAAAAATGAAAAGATGATAGAATTAGTAAATAAATTTTTCTGATATGCCTGCTTTATGCCACCCACTAAAATAGCCCACAGTAGTATGTGCTTCACAGAGACAGTTGGATATACTAAGCTTATAATGGAAAGCATGCTAGTCACCAGTGTTCAGGATGTCAGTTTTATGCAATAATGAAGCAGTTAGCTATGTGATTGTGAGTTGTTGCTTGGAGATGTGTGTTCTGCTTTTTGCTATTTAGACTGTATCAATAAACAAATATGGTGCAAGCTGGTCTTGTGTTGTGGTTCCTATTGAGTATTTCCTGTGGATTGTTTGCTTTTTATGTAAAACATTTCTGATCAATAGCACAGTATGTCTTAATTCCAGAGGTCATATCAGCATCTTTCTATTTTTTAATACTCTCACAAGTGGCTGCTCTACTGCTTCAATTCAAGTCAGTGAGACAAATTCCTTGTGCTCAGATTTTCACATGCTTTAATGTACGTATCATGTATAGATAAGGACAAAAGAGAAGGTGCTCACTAATGGTGGTACTTTACTACAATGTTCTCTTAACAGTTTAACAAGCTGTTTACAATTTAAACTGCTAAGTGGAATTATTTAGTTATATTTTAAAGCTGGTTATATTTTAGTATGCAATAACTGTGGTCAAAACATGCTTTAGAAAAATGCACTGATTTCTGAATTATATGTATAGTATTAAATAAAAGATTTTATTCATTTTGCTGCATTACATTGAATATTGTTTCTTCATTTTAATAAAGTTAAAATATTAAAGATGAAAAAACTATGCAGAAGGAAGCAGATGTGGCTCAACTGATAGAATATATGCCTACCATACAGGAGATCCAGGGTTTGGTACCCAGGGCTTCCTGACCTGTATGGTGAGCTGAACCACAGGCAGTGCTGCAGCACACAAGGAGTGCCATGCCATGCAGGGGTGTCCCCCACATAGGGGAGCTCCATGCACAAGAAGTGTACCCCACAAGGAGAGCTACCCCAAGCAAAAAAAATCGCAGCCTACCCAGGAGTGGCACCACACACACAGAGAACTGACATAGCAAGATGATGCAACAAAAATAGACACATATTCCTGGTACCACTGGCATAGAATGCAAGCAGACACAGAACATACAGTGAACAGACACAGAGAGCAGAAAATGGGGGGGTGGGGGGGGAGGGAAGGGAAAAGAAATAAATAAAAATAGAAAATTTTAAAAAACTACACGTAAAAAAATTTCCCTTTTATCATACTAATTTTTTCATGTGTAAGTCTCCATCACCCAGTAGGTATCATTGATTAAAAGCTGTTTTTTAAGAATAATATTTGCTAAATCTTGGCTTCTAAAATACAAGTTAATGTTAAAGGAATACTTTTAAACAATTTAGGGAAACAGAACTCTAGTCAAACATTTGAAACATTTCTCTTCATTAGTTCTATTAAGATGGTGATGGGAAATTGCTTCCCAATAAATTTCAATATTTGTCTTCCACAATAAAACAATAACATTCATGCTGTCACCTGAGGTCAATGAAAACAGCTCTTTATCTTAATCAATTTAAAATGATGAGTTATGTGTGTTTATTCATGACCAACATATTATTTGGAGAAGACACTAGGAAGATCTGGATATAAAGTAAACATTCTTTAACTCACTGAATGAACTTTGCTGATGTTTAATAACAGTCTCTTTTGGAAAAAAAAAATCTACTACCAAAAAGAGTGTATTAAAATGAATGGAGTAAAGTTCCAAATATATCCTTCTAATCACTGCTTTCTGGCCTAACGGGGCTGTGTCTGCATGATACAAACTGCATTGACATTTGTGAAAATATATTAATAAAAACTGCCCTTGTACCTGAATGTAAATCAAAATGCCAGACATATTTTCACTTTACAACTGCTTAAGTGAGTATTTCATGTGGGCAGGGTCTGGAGTTTTTACAAGCCACGTTACACATTCCTTTCAAGGATGAAAATCAGATACTCGGGCCTGACTTTAGCATTGATGCAGATCTATCATATCGACAGGCTTTTTTTGTATAAATGTGACACACTTGTCCATTTATTTTGTTCCTAATATTAATTTTTTTGTTAACATTATTCTATAAAACCATAGAAGCTAAATTATCTTTAACAGAATTTCAAAAGTGCCATTTAACATCCATTTGGTAATATTCATTTCAAACATTAATCAAAGCATATTTAACAGAGAGAGGAGGAAAATGTATACTTTGTTTATAAAGTAGGAACACACATGTGCATTTAATGTAAATATAAATGATAAGACTAATGTAAATATAAAAGATAAGGTTGTGTTTCTTTCTTATTTAAATATGCTCTTTACCTAGAATTATAGGAGGGAATTTTTTTCCAGCCTTAATAATAAACTTCACAAATAAATGCTATATAATCTCTTTCATCACATCTAAGTAATAGCCACAACTTAAAGGAGAAAATAAGGCTTATAATGTTTAAGAAAAATGTCGAGCGTTATACAACAAGAAAAGGCAGATTAAGTTTTCAAAATAGAGCCATCTAATTCCAAAATCTATGCTCTTTGGTCATACCACACTTCCTTCTGTTAGTTTAAACTTTAATAGGAGGGAGATAAATACAAAATTACATGCAATTATAGTAAAACATGGAATGGTCATGGTCATGTGTTATATAAAAAGAAGCATTTCTTAGTATTGATCCAGTTAACAATGAACAAAGATAGCTTACAGAAATAGCTTATTGAGTTTTAAAACCCAGTTGGCATCATTTTCTACTAAACTATAGTCACAAAGAATGTAATGATTTTATTTTATGCAAACACCTCTTCATTTCTTCAATTTATGTTTAACAGCATACAGCGTTTGTGTGAATTCACAGACCATTAAATGAGACAAGAGAAAATTATCTCAATTTGGATAGTCCTAATTTTATATGCATAGCATTTAACTTGGCTCAGTAAAAACATACAGGAATTGACCACATTGAAATGGTGATTGTAGGTCCACCAAAGATGGAGAGAGGACAAATGAAAACAGACAGTGAGACAAAATATTCTATGATCCTTCAGTTTGTAAACTTTAATTCATTTGAAGATGACCTAATTTTCAATGATCTGTTTAGTACTTTTTCCCATTTCCATCCACATATGCTCCTAATAACATATATAACCTACCTAGTATGAGTTTGCATTACTCCTAGAAACATTCTGAAAATGATAGCTATTCCAGTGAATTAAGCATGCCTTTTATTCTTGGGGGACTTCTATGTTTAAATGAATACTCACATGCTTCATTACAGTATCTCTAAAATACATGCAAACCCTGAGGCATACCAAATTACTGAATTAAGGTGACATAATTCTTAGAAAAAGAGTTCAGTGCTTTTCTCCTAAAATACACCTATGTCTCCAAGGTTCTGACTAATTTATACAGCTAGGGGAACTGCCCCAATTTACTTTCGATTTCAATAAAATACCTACAGCTGCCTCAAGCTACAGCTCTGATTTGCGACAGCAGTACTTGCCAAATTAGTGATATCATAGTATCATTATTTTTAATAGATCTTCACTCTGTAAAAGTGGAAAAAAATTAAGACCCAATCTAACTTGCTACAGTTGCTGTGACTAGGATAGCTCACCATGGTTCCAAGGAAAAGATTCATCATTAGTTTGCAGCTGTAGTAAAGATAACATGCACTTTCATGTATAAATAAAACAACTCCAAAGTTGAGATAATTTCGCTAATCTTCTTTAGGGTTATGAGAATTCTTAGAAGTGTTAAAATTGGAGTTGAAGAGATGGAGATATTTTACAGAATAAAATCATAGGTACGTACGTCATTTAAATGACAACTGTATTCTTACCTTCCTGTATAAAACAAAGCAACATGTCTGGTATGTATTTCTAATAAAATGTGAGGTGTATTATTTTAGCAGTTTTTCTAAAAGGTATGCTATAGAGTGCTGTTTAAGTTGGTCTTCCTGATACCAGATGAGTGAAACTAAAGGCCATGGTTTTAAATGCAACATTAAAAGAATTCTGTTCAATGAATAAAAGCTAAATAAAGGTGGAAAGGTATTGTCTCTTGATTTTCAGTTTATTTGAGTCAACTCATTTAAATTAATTTCAGATTTCTTATCCTGCTGGGTGTTGATGCATTACAAAACTTGAAAACAGTGTCTTTGAATTGCAACCAGGTCGGTTACATTTGTGAGGCAACAGAAAATGTTTATATGATATCTCATGGCATATAAAAGTTCATCTATGGAATACTTCTTCTTATTTCCATTATCTAATGCTCATGGAAAAGGAATAGGCCCAAATATGCAACCACCTATTAATTAGAAGGCTTTAACAAGACACTGACTCTTCCCTAATTAGGTAAAGGGAAAATAATTATTTCTTTTTTCTGCATATAATTAAGAAGCACCAACAATCAATTTGATTAGCTTTTCTGAAATTGCAAAAATAAGATTTCATTCCAGAAGTGAAATATATATGTATAATTCAAGCATTACGTTTGTGACTGCTCACCCTAACACTGCTACTGGCTTATACACAATTTTTGTCTTACTCACAAATTAGAAGAAGCTACTCCCTTCCTCTTATAAGTAAAAGTAAATCTCTTCTTAGTTAGAAATTCATTGTTTAATAAATTAATATTCTTCCCCCCAAATACAATATCTCTGTTTAGGTTCTTATTCTCTAATATAAACAAAATTAAAATTAACTTTCTACTATTTACTGATATATAAAATGATGAAATTTATAATTTCTGATTTTTTTATTCCTATTTTTCTATTGAAATATTCTTGAAAGTTCAGAAAATAAGAAGTAAAGTTTCAAGATTGCTAATAGCAAAAGGTGCTGGGCAAACATTTCAGATTCTAGGGGACTCATCCAGCTACACCTGAATCTGAGTCAAAACTGGAAAATTCAATGGAAAATACACTAAGATAATTTCAACTTTTCCACCAATCCACTATTCTAATGTACATTTAAAAAGGCAAACATTTTAGGACAAACCAGAGGAAGAAAATCCAAAGGCATACCCTCTTTCTAAGAGATTTAGTTAAACCACAAATGGCCAAATAATCTGTGAGCAGCTATAGATAATGAAGAGCAAAAGGCAAGGATTATGGGAAAGTGGTGGGATTCAAGTTCAGCTCCAGAGCTCAGTCCTTCCACCAAGGAAACTATTAAACAGGAAGGAAATGTCTGAAACACCTGATACTCTGGAGGCCAGAAGAACATGGTATATCATCTGGAGAAAAGCAAGAGAAAGAGTCTGATGAACTATGGCAGAGAATAGTGATTTACTTTCTCCACACAGAGGCAGTCAACGACCATCCCCCACTCCCACACCTGGCCCCCGCTGATTCTAGTCCCTGGATGGCTCATCTGTGGCAGAAAGAGATGATAAGATCCTCTTCCCCAAGAGCAGAGATGGACATGGACAATGACTGAACATGGATTTTGATTCACAACTTCAAATTGCTGTGTCCCAGCTCTGAGCTATTGTTTGAACCCACCCCAGACAAAGGCAGAAGCAACTGCTGTTTCAACTCTTCTGGTACAAGGTTAGAGGTAGTAGAGATTGAAAGACACAGAGATTCCATGGGGCTGCAGGGGATATAGTATGCAGGAGTGCTACATTATATGGGCATCCCAGGAAAGCTCAGCTTGGGGATCCATCAAGGATGCTTGTGGTACCCTCTCTGATTCCCTCCCCAGGGCACTTTGGAGCTATTAAGCACTCCATTTGTGAATCCCTGGCACTATTTTGCTGGGAAATAAGGACTTGGGTAAGTGCTCTCTGAGAAGACCCTCCTTCCAGAATTCATTCAAAAACAGCTAGAGACAAGGAAAAGAGTGTAAAAATATAAAGAGGCAAAACAAAAAACCTACAGAATACATCAAGAATCCTGGAGAAGAAATGGAAAAAGTAAGCTTTCTCGTGGAGCCTAAACAATTGCACAAAAAGGGTACTCTTAAGAAGTGAAACACATATTCAGAGAAAGAATCAAATGAAGAAGAGCTGAAAAAAACTGATAAGTTAACCTGAGCTATTCAAGGTCTAGAATAATTCAGAGTAAGCATCAAAGAAAAGCCTTAAAACAAAGCCAATCAACAAGTCTTTAGAGAAGAGAGAGAAACTGTCCTCAGAATAAACTTATCAATGTAATAAGATGCCTAGACAGAAGCAAAAAATTATAAGTCACTCTAGGTAACAGAAAGATATAACCCAGTCAAGGGAACAAATTAAAATTTTAAAAGAAACACTGAATTTAGACAACTTATCAAAGAAGTTCAAACAAATCTGCATCAGTTCCAAGAGATGAAGAAAAAACAATGCCACAGATATTAAGTAGACAATGTGTGAAATTAAGAAGAATTTGGAAGTATAAATAGAAAAACAACAGAAATTATGGGGATCAAAGGCACAATAAAGAGATAAAAAATACATAATAAAGAATGCAAAAGTGAATTTGAACAGGTAGAATAAGAATAAGTAAACTGGGAAATAGGACATAAAATCTTGCAGGCAGAAGATATAGAGAAAAGAACAGAAAAAAATCAAACAGTGTGTCAGGGATTTGAATGATGGCATGAAGCTCACAGGCATACATATCATGGGGGTTCCAAAAGGAGAAGAGAAAGGAAAAGGAGCAGAAAGACTATTTGAAGAAAAAAAGGCTGAAAATTTCCCAACCCATATGAAAGACTTAAATATCTAAGAAGTACACCATACACCAGACCAACTCCAAGACAAATCTAATCAGAATGACAAATGCCAAAGATAAACAGAGAATTCTGAAGGAGCAGGAGAAAAGTGATTTGTCACAAACAAGCAATTGTTAATAAGTTTGTCAATTTCTCATCAGAAACCATGAAGGTGAGAAAAGAGGGGTATGGTAAATTTACTTAGAAAAACTGTCAGCCAAAAATTATTTATCTGTCATCATTGTCCTTCAGAAATGAGAGAAAGTTTAAAATATTCACAGATAAACAGAAACTGAGAGTTCATCAACGAGAGTCCTATCCTACAAGAAACACTAAAGGAAGGTCTACAATCTGTAAGGAAAAGACAAGGAAGTATGAAATGAAGGTTACCGGTAAGGGTAACTAAAAGTGTAAATAGAGAGACAAAAAAGAAGATATGACATATAAAAACAAAGGATAAAAAAGCTGAAAACAACACAGCCTCTAAAGTAATAATACTGAATGTCAATGGATTAAACTCCCCAAAGGACACAAATTGGCAGAATGGGTAAAAAAGCATGATACAATTATACACTATTTAAAAGAGCAACAATAGAACAATAGACCTAAAGAAACAAATACAGAAAAAATGAAAGGTTTGAAAAGATATTCCATGCAAACAGCAAACAAACAAACAAACAAAATATAGCTGTGGCAGATATACTAATATTGGACAACATAGACTTTAAATGCAAAATTATAATAAGAGACAAAGAAGGACCCTATAGACTAAAAAAGGAAGAATCCACCAAGAAAAATAGTACTCCTAAATATTTTTGCACCAAACCATCATGCCCCAAAATTCATGAGTCAGACATTGGCAACATTGAAGGCAGAAAAAAAACACTTGTACCATAATATTTGGAGATTTGCATACACCACTGCCATCAATCGATAGAACATCAAGACAGAGGATCAATAAGGAAACAGAGAACTTGAGTTATATGATAAATGAAGTGGACCTAACAGACATATACACAACATTGTACTCCCAAACAGCAGGATCTTCTCAATTGTGTAAAGATCACTCTCTATGATAGACAACATGTTGAGTTACAAAACAAATCTCAATAAATTTAAAATGATTGAAATTATACAAGACATTTACTCTGGCCAAATGGAATGAAGCTGGTAATCAATAATAGGCAGAGAACTAGAAAATAAACAAATGTATGCAAGTTCAATAACACTCTTAAACAATCAGTAGGTTAAAGAAGAAATTCCAAGGGAAATTAGTAAATATCTCAATATAAATGTAAATGAGAATAAAACGTATCAAAAGTTAGGGGATGCAGTGAAGGCTGTGATGAGTGTTAAATTAGCTGTAAATAGCTACATTACAATTAAAGAAAGAGCTAAAATCAAAGACCTAAAGGCATACTTGGAGGAAATAGTAAAAGAAGAGCAAACTAATCCCAAAGCAAGGAGAAGGAAGAAAAATAACACAGATTAGAGCAGAAATAAATGAAATTGAGACTAAAAAGTAGAGAAAAGTAACAAAGATAGAAATTTGTTCTTTGTGTAGATCAAAATAATTGACAAAACCTTAGGGAGAATGACAAAGGAAAAAAGAGAGAAGATGCAAATAAATTAAATCAGAAATGAGAGGTGGAACATTACTACTGAACCAAAAGAAATAAAAAGGATCATAATAGGATACAGGTACATACCAAAACAAAAAACAAAAAAACAGAACTAAACCCTGGACCAAATAGACAAATACCTAGAAACATATGAACAACATACACTGACTCTAGAGAAAATCGATGAACTGAATTGACCAATTACAAGTAAAGAGCTTAAATAGTCATAGAGATTCTTCCCACAAAGTAAAGCCAAGGGCTAGATGGCATCACGGATGAATTCTACCAATCATTCCAAGAAGAATTCATACCAATCTTGCTAAAAAAACGTTTAAAAAATTTAAGAGGAGGGTAAATTACCTGCTATTCAATGAGACCAACATCACATTAATACCAAAGCCAGATAAAGATAATAGATGTACAGTGACATTACATAGTAATGTTGTTTTCATGCCAGCTAACACATACATTCTGCTGCCTTTGGATCAGGAGTAATTTTGACTTTCAAGTATTATTATTTAAGGGATATATTTTGCCAGGCAATAGCTGCCACAGATAGTGATTCCTCTGATGCATCTGGCCAATGTTAATTGAAACCTTCTGGGATGGACCCACCATTCTAAATGCCATGAATAACATGATTCAATGGGGGATGGTCAAAATGTCAACATTAGCTTAACTTAAGGAAAACATTTAAACACTCATGGATGACCATGAAGTGTTCGAAACTTCATGGAGAAAGTAACTGCAGATGTGGTGGGAAAAGCAAGTGAATTAAATGAGAAGTGGAGCCTGTAGGTGTGTTTGAATTACTACAATCTCATGATAAAACTTGGAGGCATGAGGAGGTGCATTTTGTGAATGAGCAAAGAAAGAGGCTTCTTGCAATGGGAACTACTCCTGGTGAAGATGCTGTGATCACTGTAAAAATGACAACAAAGGATTACATAAACTTAGTTGATAAAACAGTGGTAGTGTTTAAGAGGATTGACTCCAATTTTGTAAGCTCTACTGTGAATAAAATGCTGTGAATGACACAGAGAAATCTTTCATGAAAGGAAGAGTCATTCAATGTGCTTGGAGGAAATAAATGATAAATATAAACAACAGAGACTTGCCATGTTTTACAGTTAAAAGGAAATCATGTTAAAGAAATGACAACCTAGTGATAAAGAATTCTGGAGAAGATAACTGCTAGTTCTGATGGTAATATTAACTATTTGAATATGATTAGCAATTAAAAATGTCCATATTTTGGGGCTTAGTACTTTCACTTTCAAGCTATCAATTCTTTAAAACTAAAAGTTCAAGTAGATTAATAAAGGAGCAAGGATGATCGGTTCAGCAGTGTTTACAGGCATAAATATTGGAAACAATATGGCTGTCCATGAAGAGAGGAATGGTTACAATTATTGTAAAATCTGCATATTTTAGATTCATATGCAGTTAATTCAAAGATTAAGCTACATATGTTTTAATTACTTGGAGATATACGACATATGTATTTTTTATGTAGGAAAACCAGACATCAGAAAAAGGCATGTAATATGATCTCCTCTTTCTAAGATTGAGCAAGACTTAAAATGTGTAAAAGAAATTTGTGTATACTATGTGTTCTATATATATATGAAACTGAATTCTGTAAGAAAAGTGGTTCTTGCATGATTTGATGGCTTGCATATTTATAAATTTCTGAAGGATCATTCTGCTACATTCTTCCACAAATTTAGTACTGAAAGTATAGAAAAAGAGGATTTTAGATGGTTTAAAAATATCAGATTTTTAATAATTCTTATTTGTGAACTTGTATTGGTCTGTTAAATTTGCGTTTTTTAAGTTCACATACAACCACATTTCACAGCGATCTAAAATTAGCTAAATTTATTTATCTATATCTGTCAGGACTTAAGCACATACATATAATGAAAAAAAATAACAATGAAAAAAATTGAATGACTGGTACATGTAGTACTCCAAGACTGAATTAGACTTAAAATCTCACATTACCAATTAAAATGACTAAGAATTCATGATATTAGCAGGCAAATAATGGTTGTGTTTTTTTCTTCATATCTTCATTTTTCAGTTTCTGAAAATTTCCAATATTTTGAATAACAATAATATTATTTGAGGTTAACCAAGTCATTTGCAGTGGGTTATAGGTTTTCAGATGAATAATAATCAAAACCAGTGTTCCCATTAATGAACTGTAATCTGTTACATTCCAAATTCTATCATTAAGACTAGCCCAAGGTAAATATTTCCACATTTACTAATAAAGAACCATTGTGTTTGTGTATGAATTTCAATTTTATAAAATAATATGTGCTGTAATTCATGTAATTAGTTGGTGTAAAGTTTTTTGACAGGAAGCATATGCTTCTTTAAACTTTATGTTACTATATTGCCTCAAAAATTAGTTCAGATCTTCCCACAAATCTTTGGAATCATCTCAGTCTTTCTCCCTTTCATTCCAGCAGCATTTCATTAGATTTTACGAATGAATGAGCCTGTGAACAAGTGAATTTAAATAAATGTGGTTTGATTCAATACTTCTATTTCATTAGGCTGAAAGGCATTAGAATACTTTTGTTAATCCAAGTGTACAAAATTAGAGAAAGAAAAGAACTCTTTCTAGAAAGCTTGTAATATTGAACATAGATTGCTCTAAACAACCCATTATTGCCCAAACACTGATATAGGTATAAAACTGATCTTTTCCAAAAATATAAACATATATTATGAGGTCAAATATAAATTCCATTTTTTAAATTTAATGTTTAGATGCATAATCTTATTTGACTTCTAAGTCAAATCTTCCTTATTAGCAGAAACAATTTTTGCATGTCAGTTTAATTGCTGAAATAAGTGGCTATTAAAAGACAAATGTGAACTTGTTTAGATAAAATTAGGAATAAGTATATAATCCCTTGAAAGGGCAATACAAGATAATATCTTTTATAATTTTTGAAAATTATAAAAAATACCATTTTCAAAGATAAAAGAAAAAACTAGTGATCTTAAAATTAATTGAAGAAAGCTGATTTCACTCAGTTAACTAAAAAGTTTAATTTTACCTAGTTTCTTCTATTTTTTAATGTCCTGGAACAATGTCAGAAGTGTAGATTTGGTATTTCTAAAGCTCTCTGGTTTAAAACAAATTGAGGCATTCATTGGTTCTTTATTGTGCTTTGAAATTCCTTTATAAATAAAAGCACATATAATTTTAAATATAAACATTTAATGAGGTATATATTTTTAACTTCAATATCTTTCTTTTGCACACTGTTATCACTCCCAAGGTAGTCAATATTGACATCTCAGTGTGTGTAATTGTGTAGAGACATATTTATAATACTATTTCATAGTCATAGTACTATATTTATATTCACTTCTGAATCTGAACATAAGGATTGTTTTTTGCTTTTTTTAAAATTTATTTAAGTATATCACACATACATAAACACAAACAAAAAGTGTACAATAATAGTTGTGAACTTACAAAAGAAACATACATAACATCATATAGAACCTCTCATAACTCACTCCTACCACCAATAACATGCATTGTTGTTAAACCTCTTCAACTAATAACTAAAGATCATTGTCAAAAAATTATTACTAAACAAAGTATTTTTCCTCCAACCAAACCTATCATTATTATCTTTATATCATTTACATATGAACATACATAAACAATTAAGTGTGCAGTAAAAATTGTTAACTTAACAAAGCAAACATGCATAACATCATACAGGGGTCCCATACATCAACCCTCCACCAACACCTTGCACTGTCATGAGATGTTTGTTACAAATTATAAAAGAATATTGCCAAAATCTTGCTAGTTAATCATAGTCCTTATCTTACATTTGGTGTGTTTTTCCCCCAACCCACACTATTATTATTTTTTAAATGTGTTTTATGAAAGCGGTTGTGAACTTATTAAACAATCGTGTACCTGTGCAGAATTCTCAAACAACACCCTTCCGTCAACATACCACAATGTGGTGTGTCATTTGCTACACATAATATCATCTGACTGTTGCCATGTCCATAATGTACCTTTGGCTCACATTTTCCATATTGCCTCTCTATCAACACAGTACATCTTTCACATAGACACAAGAATATTATATTATTACTACTAACCACAGTCCATAGTGCATTCCAACTGTATTTTTCCCATGCTTCTCCACATTCTCAACATCCTGCAGTAGTGATATACATTTGCTCTAGCTAACAAAGGACACTCTTGCATCTGTATCATCAATCATAATTCTCACCCATCACTTGGTTTACTGTGCTATCCAGTTCCTAGATTATTCTCTAGCATTCTGTCAATTGGCATTTACATAACTAGACTACCATTTTCAGTCACATCCCCATTTATAAACTAGCTGTTTATCACTGTGTGTTACCATCCACTCTATACATTTCCACAATTTTACAGTAAAGCTAATTAAAACTTCTACATACATTAAACATCAGTAATCTACTCAGTCCTCCTCTTATCTCCTTTAAGATTCCAC
This sequence comes from Dasypus novemcinctus, assembly GCF_030445035.2. Lineage (NCBI taxonomy): Eukaryota > Metazoa > Chordata > Mammalia > Cingulata > Dasypodidae > Dasypus > Dasypus novemcinctus. The sequence goes on from NC_080673.1 coordinate 57,931,457, forward strand.
AACCTACAAACAGGTCTTGAAGATATTTTCCAATAATATCTCCTAGAAGTTTTATGGTTCTTGCTTTTATTTTTGTTTTTTTTAATCTATTTTGAGTTAATTTTTGGATAAGGTATGAGATAGGGATCCTCTTTCCTCCTTTCAGCTATGGATATCCAATATTTCAGCATCATTTGTTGAACAGATTGTTCTGCCTAAGCTGTGAGAGTTTCAAAGGCTAGTCAAAAATCACTTGACCATACCTGGGTGGGTCTATTTCTGAAACATAAACTTGTTTCCATTGGTTCATTGTGTCCCTCTTTAGGCCAGTATCATGCTGTTTTTACCACTATAGGTAGGTATTACCATTTAAAGTCTGGAGATGAGGGCTCACTTTTCCATTTTATACTGTTTCTGGATATTCTGGACTCCTTACCCTTCCAAATAAATTTAATGATCGTGTTTTCAATTTTTTCTTTAATGCTGGTGGAATTTTTATCAGAATTGCATTAAATCTGTATATCAATTGAGTAGAATTTATGTCTTAATGATATTAAGCCTTCCAATTCATGAGCATCGAATGTTCTTCCAGTTATGTAGGGCTTTTTAAAAATTTGTTTTAGCATTGAATTGCAGTTTTCTGACTACAAGTGTGTTACATCACTGGTTAAGTTTATTCCTGACTATTTGAGTTTTATCTGTCATATTTTGTTTCACCACTTTTGACACTTTTAGTTACTTTTATTGATATAATCTTCATTTCTAGACTCTCTTCCAGGCTCCTCTCCCCTATCTTTTCTTTAAATGCTCTAGAACACCCTTTAATATTTCCTGAAAATATGGTCTCTTGCTAGAAATTCTCTCAGTTTCTGTTTATCTGTGAACGTTCTAATTTCACCCTCATTTTTGAAAGACAGTCTTGTTGGATATAAGATTCTTGGCTGGAAGTTTTTCTCTTAAATATATCAGACCACTGTCTTCTTGCCTCCATGGTTTCTGGTGAGAAATCAGCACTTAATCTTATTGGATATCCTTTGTATGTTGTGCATTGCTTTTCTCTTGCTGCTGTCAGAATTGTCTCTTTGTCTTTGGCCTTTGACATTCTGATGAGTATGTGTCTTGGAGTTGGCCTACTTGGATTTTTTTGGATGGGAGTATGTCGTGTTTCTTAGACACGGATGTCTATGTCCTTCAATAGTGTTGGGAAATTTTCTACCATTATTCCTTCATATATTCCTTCTGCCCCTTTTTCCTTCTCTTCTCCTTCTGGGACACTCATGATATGTATGTTTGCATGCCTTTTGCTGTCATTTACTTCCCTGAGACCTTGTTAAAGTTTTTTCCATTCTTTTCTTCATCTTTTCTTTTGTATGTTTCACTTTCAGAGGCCATTTCTTTAAGCTCACCAATCCTTTCTTCTGCCTCCTCAAATCTGCTCTTATATGATTCCAGTGTTTTTTAAATTTCATTTATTGCACCTTTCATTCCATAGGATCTGCTATATGCTTTTGAATTCTTCTTTATGCTCATCCAATATCTTCTTAATATCCTTAATCTCTTTAGGCATCTCATTGAATTTACTAAGGAGATTTGTTTGAACATCTATGATTTGTTGTTTCAACTCCTTTATTTCATCTGGAGGCATATCTTGTTCCTTTAACCGGGCCATAGCTTGCTTTTTCTTGGTGTGGATTGTAATTTTTTGTTGTTGTCTTGGCATGTGGCTTACTAGAGTTTTGTTCTGGGTGCAGTTTTTCTCTTTGGTTTAGGGCTTTCTATCCTTTCTCCCTTGTTGTTCAATAGGAGCCAAGCATATAGTTGTAGCTAGTGCTGTAAGTTGTGGATGCTCAAGTTGCCCTTATTGTGCCAGGGACCAAAGAAGCTTCTTCCAACTTTCTCCTTTGTCAGGGGTAGGGACAGAGTCACAGCTATGTAGAATAATCCATGTGCAGGCTTAGACTGTAGTTGCCCATAGAGTCTGATGAAGCTTCACATCCCTTTCTCCCCTGCCTGAGGTGGGGATGAAGCTGCAGGTGTGGGCAGTAATCTATGCAGTGTGGATTCAAGATGACTGCGTTGCCCTGGTAGACTTCTGCTTTTCAGTCTACGCCAGTCAAAGTTACCTGCAGCTACCTGTATAGGCTGGTGCAGGGCTCCTCAGCTTCCTCTGGGAAATGGAACTTCCAATTCCAGGCACAGAATAGCTCCTGGGATGGCTTGTGCTGCCAGAGTAGGATAATCACTGGACTCCATGGCTTGGCCAGTAATTTCCCAGTTGATGCTGGCACAGGTCCCTGCAGCTTCCTCCCTGCTGGAGGTGGCACTGGCGCCTAGGCTAGACCTGCAATCTGATGTGGATGGAAAGAAGCTGGTCCCCACCAGCACTGGGACCCTCAGTCTGCCCCGCTTCCCCTCATGCCAGGTGCAGAGTTAAGATGGCAACTCCCAGCCTCTTTCTGACTTGGACAGGCTCAAACCTTACCTATTTTCAGGATCATACTGTAGCCCACTGAATTTCCTCATAATAGCTGAAATTGGTGCCCAACCATCTCTTCCCCCCCATTTTGGGGAAGTGGAGATTTCAATTCCAACTGTAGGACAGTTCCTGAGGTGGTTTGGGCCTCCAGTGGAGAATGGGCACCAGCCTCCCAAGGATTGTTTTTGATATGCTTTTTTGGGCTTTACAAAATTATTTCTCACTACATATGTTTGTACTCCTTCATTTTTTAATTCATAAATTCATCCAAGTTAACTGGTAAAGCTGTGAATCAGTCCTTGCAATGGCTGCATGGTACTTCAAGGCATGGATGTACTATGATTTACTCAAATGTTTTCCACTATTAGACATGGTGATGTTATAAACATTCTTATTTATATGTTCTTGCATGACACTTTTCTATTGAGTCAAAAATTAATTACAAAATATAAATTATATCAATATACAGCACATTATATATTAAATATTAATTCAATATATAAATTAATTTAATCATGTATGTTAATATATTAATTTCAATATATATAGCACCAGATTTCCTTCAAGATAGCTGTACACATTACACATTCCATTTCCCAAGGCAAGAAGTGAAAGTAGCCTCTTATTCCTCAAATCCCTGAGAGAAATAGATGTTATACCTCATTTTAATTTTTGCCTTTCTGAGGGGTGTTCAATGATACACTGTTATCCTGTAGTCAATATCAAGTGATAATCTGATTACTTGTATGTTTAATTTTTCATATATTTATTGACTTTTGTTACTTGGTCCTTTATGAACTTTTTACCTCTAAGAATTTTTAGTTAATAGATTTATTCTGATTTTATATTGAGTTACTTTCCAATTTGTCAATTGTAAGATATCTGTGACTATTATATACATCAATTATTTTTTCTACCTTATATGTGGCAATTAGTTATTCAAACAAATTATTGGCTATTTTAGGAATGATACAAGTTACAATAGAAAAGTCTCTTTAAAAGTTTCTTTTACATCAAATATGTATTTTCTTATAGGGAAGCCAGTCATGGTTAAAAAACCTTCTAACCTTAGATTTTATATGTAGTTGCAAAGATTCTGTCTCAATAATTAAAAAAAAAATTAAACCGTATGGTATATTTGTAATTTAAAAATTCATGCTTTGTAATTTATTGTTTTCCATGCTAGAAATACTTTTCATGTTATATTGTTGTTTGTTGTTGTTTTTCAGATGGATAGACACTCTTCCAAACATTGAAAAGTCTGGAAATTCCAAGTGTTGGTGAGAATGTGAAGGAACTGGGCTGTTTAAACACTGCTGATGGGGATGTAATAATCTATCCTTTCTGTCTGACTCAATTTATCCTTGCAGTCATTAAATTCCATAGATAATAAGTCTTTCATTCTGTTCTGTGTTGACTTGATAGAGTGTCTTTAATTCTGATATCTCATATAGACGTTCACCCATTATTTTTCCTTGTTTTTATAATTTCTTATCTCATCTTCTACAAATGAGTATTAAAAGGTTTTTTTTTTTCATTTTTCCACAAAAATCAAAACTCGTGTAAAAATTTTAATAGGAATTATAGTAAAAATCCAAGAAGTAAAAAGGGGTAGAATTTTAATTTTCCACCCCACACACACACACTCATGATTTCTCTTTCCATTGTCTTGAGATTAATTTCATTAGCTTGTATTTTATTTTTAATCAATACTACATTTTTATGACTTCAATCCAGAAATAGTGAAAAAGTATAGTTACAAACCCTAACCAGTCTGTCTGTCTCCATTTTCATGTGCAATTTTTTTTTGTTAGTGTCTTGTACATGCTTACAGAGATTTTTTTCTGCATATTTTTAAAATTCAAATTTACATTTTTTTATCCTTTCTCTCAAATTACATTATACTTTTAGCACAACCCAGAATCTGGGATAGATACTTGGTGGTGAAATGTTTCCCAATATTAGGTTTTGATACATGGAAGAAATGCTCGAGCCCTCAGACCTCATTCATCTTTAAAGTCTTAAGTAAAAGACTCACACTGTTTGTTTTCCTACTCGATGACCTCAGGAGTTTCGTATTATCTGAAGGCATTTGTGCAATGCTAATATCAACTTTCCTCTTAGAAATGCTAGAATCTTTAAAGTTCAAGAACTTTCCAAGATATACAGATGATAAATAAGCACATATAATGATGTGTTAAAAAATACAAAATAAAATCAAATGATGCCCACTGCCCACCTATATTAGTCAGCCAAATGGGTGCTAATGCAAAATTGGTTGGTTTTTTATGAAGGGTATATATTTGGGGTAGGAGCTTACAGATACCAGGCCATAAAGCATAAGTCACTTTCCTCACCAAAGTCTATTTCCACATGTTGGAGCAAGATGGCTGTTGACATCTGCCAGGGTTTAGGCTTCTTGGGTTCCTCCCTTCTTCAGGCTTCTTTTTCCTGGGCTCAGCATGCCTCTTTTTCTGGGGTTTGCTTGTGTTTCTTCTGTGAGCTTACTTCCTGGGGCTCCAGCTTTAAACTCCAACATCAAAATCCCCAAATCTATCCTTTGTTGTGTCTTTTATCTGTGAGTCCCCACACACCAAAGGGTGGTGACTCAATGCCCTATTGGCACAAGAGGTTTACATAATTATGTAATCAAGTAAACCTATGAATCCAATATAACCTATTATGCCCAGAGGAAAAGATCAGTTTACAAACATTTTCCAATATTTCTGGAATTCATCAATAATATCAAACTGCTATACCAACCATTAGAATAGTTAAAATTTAATAGATTAACCAAGCATTGATTTGAATGTTGAGGTACTGGGACTCTCACTCACTGCTGGTAGTGATATGAAATGGTACAACCACTTTGGAAAACAATTTGGCAGCTTCTTAAAAAGATCACTATAAATTTACTATATGATCCCAGTATTCTTCTTCCTAGGTATGTACCCAAAAGAAATGAAGACCTATGTCCATATTAAGACTCAAACATGAATGTTCATAGCAGTTTTATTTTTAATATTTCAAAACCAGAAAGAAACCCAAAGTCCATTAACAGGTGAATGATTAAACAGATTATAATATGTCCAGACAATGAAGCAGTACCCAGAACAAACAAGAATGAACTCTTGATAGATGAAAAAAATTATTTTACAAGAATGAAAGAAGCTAGAAAATAAGAGTTTATACCAAATGATTCCATTTAAAGAAAATTCAAAGGAAAGGCAACAAATTTATAGTGACAGAAAGTAGAATCATATTTGTCAGAGAATTGTGGGAGGTAAGAGCCAGAGCAAGTGAAGAGAGATTCCAACGGAACATGAGTAATTTTTTTGGAATGAGGGATATGTTTATTATCTTATATGATAATATAAGAAAATTAATCAAATTGTGCATTCTAAATTTGTGCGCTTTATACCAATTATACGTGAATAAATTTGTTTTTTCACTTTAAAAAAGACAGAAACATTATATTTTAAGTATCTATGTCCAGAATTAAAATGTAATGTTTAGTCATAATTATAAAATGTCTAATTTAAAATATAATTTTATATACTTACATCTAAAAAGACTAATAATAGCTACTTGTGATGGTTTGAAGCTACATATACTTCCAAAAATCATGTTCCTAAATTTAATATATTCCTGTGGGTATGAACCCATTGTAAGTAGAGTCTTTTGATGAGGTTGTTTCAGTTAAGAAGGTGTGGCCCAACCCAAACAAGATGGGTCTTCATTCTCTTACTGGAGTCATTTATAAGCAAAATGAGATTCAGTCAAAGAGAGAGTGAAAGCCACCGGAGATAAGAAACTGAAACAAACAAATGAAATTTGGAAGAGAAGAGAAATAAAGACTTGGCAAGGCTGTCATGTACATTGCTATGTAACAATCAAAGGACAAAGAATTGCTAGCAGTCAACCCCAGAATTCTACAGTCTTCATGGAGAAAGCATTGCCTTGATGATGCTTTTATTTGGACTTTTCTTAGCTTCAAAACCAGAGCAAATAAATTTTCATTGTTTAACCCGACCCTTTTAAAGATTTTGGCTTGAACAGCATAGAAGACTAAAACACAGCTTTTTTCAGAATAGACATCAGCAAAACAGATTTAACACAAGGGACAGAGGTGCTGCTATTGCAAATACAAAAAAAAAAGGAAACAAGCTTTGGAGTTGGGAGTTGGGAAATAGGTAGAAGCTGGAAGAAATGTGAGGAAATTGATAGATAAGGTCTAGATTGTTTTGAAGACACTGTTGGTAGAAAAATGGATACGATTGCTACTTCCAATTAACTCTTAGAAGGAAATGATGAATGTGTTATTGGAAACTGGAGAAAAGGCAATGCTTGTTTTAAAGTGGCAGGGTACTTGTTGAAATTGAGTTCTGATGGTGGATGGAAGGCAGAATTTGAACATGGTGAACTTGGCTCTGTAGCTGAGGAGAATTTTAATCTAAGTGTTCAAAGTGCAGGCTGGTTTCTCCTTGCAGCTTATAAAGAAAATGCAAGAGAAAAATAGAGAAAACCATAGGAAACATGAAGCTGGATATTGGTGGAAACCAGGAGAGATGTGAGAGAACAGGAGATGTTGCCATGTGCCTTACCAGGTGACACAGGAGCAAGGATCACTGGCAGCCAGCCCCACAATGCTGGTCTTTGCAAAGAAAGCGTTGCCTTGAGGACACTTTGATTTGGACTTTCTTTTAGCCTCAAAATCATGGGCATATGAATTCTCATTTTTTATCCTGATGCATTTCATGGTATTTGCTTGAGCAGTACTAAAATGCTACTTTTTTTTCAAATTATGTAATAGAATGTGAACTATTCAGAAAAGCATATACATTTTTAAATAATGTAAATTCAGGGGAAATTCACAGAAACAAAGGCATTGTTAAACAACAAAAAAAATTCATGAGTTGTAAACTTACCCAGATTTTGCAGTCAGATTCTCAGTGTTAGAATCCTAGTACACAATATACTAGTAGACATAACTTCGTAGTCACTTAAAATCTGCAGCTCATTTTCAAAATGGGAACATAAATAATATATATCTTATATGATTATTGTAGAAATTAATAAATTTATGTAAAGATCTCTACACAGTCTAATAAACAGTTAATAAATGCAACAATGATATCATTTTATTAGAACATTTTATCTGAGTCTATGTTAATTTTAGATCCTTTTTTCTTGACCTTAATTATTTTATATGATTCTTTGAGTGGGGTAGTTAGCTTTTGTCACCTTAAACTATGATCTAGTCATATACCTAGAAAGTAAAGTGACGTTAAATATAATTTAATGATAGATTATTATTTACTTACATTTTTTCTGACATGGCGAAATTCAATTTGTATTAGAGGAAGGCAATGGAGTTTTAATAGGCATAGTTGCTGCCCTTAAACACCTTAAAATCTATAGGAGACATGGGTTAAAAATATAAATTAATATCTTGTTAATTAAATAGTACGAGCTTGGATAATTATAGGAAGAATTTTTTTTTCATCTTATAAACAACGGTGATTTAGAAACACAACTTGTTTTTAGAAATATAACTTTTCCAAATAACACAAATATCCAGCAAAGTATAGAATATTGGTAAGACCAGAATGCACATGTCTTAGCTAACTGTATGATGACCCATCAAAAAGAATTAATACATTTTTCTTATATCATATACTTTCTCGTGCCTCCATAACTTCCCCTTGAAAATATCAAGAGCGCAATCTTAAAACAGGACAATAGCCATTCATCAAAAAAGCCATGAATTTAGTTACAATTCTTAAAATATTAAATTTAATGGCATAATTCCTAGCATTCTCAACATCTCTTTAATATTCATATCATTCTAAGAGAAAAAAATTGGCTACTAAAGTGTAATAACTTTCAAAAAATTCATTTGTAATTTGAAAATAATTGAGACCATTTTTAATTATGGAAATTCTGTGTACTCGAGGATGCTATTAATTATAGACATATATTAGTACCTTTGTCCTTGTACAGAAAATATTCATCATTTAAGTTAATAATAAAGCTGTTTCCAAAATATTTTATTTTGCATCTCTGCAAGGTTCAATAACACCCAAACATTTAAAATGTATAATATCATTATTTAAGCATTTAAAATTAAATTAATGGGCATAGGCAAATAGATGCACTGTAGTATAAATATTCTGATAAATTTAATAATCATGTAATGAGTTGAAGGAACAATGTTTCCCATTTTAAATATCATGGTAATTAAACTTTCCATTTATAGCCTTGGAATTTCAAAAATGTTGAGATTATTGTAATTATAATGAAATATTAAACACAATTATACAAACTTTAATAATTGATACTAGTGTATGCAGTATGGAATGTTGAAAAGAAGTAATTAGAAAAAGGAAGAGTTCAAATTGTAAGGTTAATGCTTTTAAGAATATATAAAAGACATAAAATATCAGGATACTTGTTATTTGACCTTCAACACTATGAATGAGGACATTATTTTACGCTGATTCTAGTTACTGGAGAAAAAAAATCTTCAACATTTTGGAAGTTCATGTCTTTCCTTTCAGTAACCTACCGTGACAGTTTGATAAAAGTTGAATCTTCAAATATCATCTGCCTCAAATATTAAACATTGTTTAACTGAAGGAACCTGTAAATAAGAAATACCATTTAGTAGCAAAATGTTTCAATTTAGTAATTGATTATGTTTCTTTATTTTTTCTTAATGACATGCAAATAGAGTGATTTCCTTGTCACAATAGAAGGCAATGATAGGCAGTAGACTTAGAGTCCAGGTGAAATGCAAAAGGAAACTATAGATGTTTATATGAAAATAGGCATGTGCCGAAGTTTGTGTTGCCAAGGAAGATGTGGTGGTTATCCACCCCAAAATTGTAGACATTAATATTGATATGATGTACTTATCAAGATTCCAGGGCACTTTATATGCATTATAACTTCATTTTGTTTGCACAGAAAAGAGAAAACCCTTTCTTGGAGGCAGGGTTATATTATTAAAATCCAAAACATTTGACTAATGGATATACACAATACAGCTTCCAATTAATTGAAATAAAAGGAGAAATGTAACTTCTTCATGGAAAAGAATGTTGATGCCCACCTGACAAGTGCATTCTATCTCAGCAGGCAGATCTAGGCAAGCATAATATTGTTATTTAACATTTAGTTTTTATAACAATATTACAAGTTACTCAGCTAACATAAGATAAAACTACCAAAACAATAAATCTGCTTTAGGCAGCAGTTACACTCTTTCCTTATTTTTGTTCATTCCTCAATCTTGAGGGATTTGGACCAATGTCCACTGTGACTGCCTCAGGCTGAGATGGGACATAGATATTAAAGGGCAGAGGAATGGAATTGTTTTGCTCACAGTTGAAGATATACCTTGCTTTGGGATGGGGTTGGTCCATCAACATCATTTTGTTATATGTTGTCCAGGACAAACCTGAGGAATTTAAGAGTAGGAGTTGGCTGCAGCTCTGCTGGGTTTCAAGGTTCAACTAGCATAGAAACAATTTGAAGACTTTAAGTCTTTGGGAAATAAACTTAACAAGTAAATTGAAATTTATAGGTTCAAATAAAGGAAGTAGAAAAATCATGGTTAAGGGATTTATAAAGGAATATAACTATATTATAATGAGGAAATAGCTTTTCATATATTCCCAGATAGAGCTTGCCAAGGGGGTGCTGATTTTTGAGGTCCTGTGGCTTGCCAATGATGTCCAGATGTGCCTTGAGCAATTAGGAGCACTTTTTTTTTGAGGCTTTGTTTACTGTGGGGTTTTGTGAATTTTGGTAGAGTACTGTATAAGCATAACTTCCAGAATGACCTGCAGATAGTTTGAAATCTCTTAGCCATAAAAACTCCATTTTATTTAATATTTCCCCCTTTTGATAAAGGTTTTTCTCCAAGTGCATCACTTATTCATGCTTGGTTATATCCCACAGAATTACGTAGCTATTTTACGTGCAAGATGTTCAAAAGGCCCTGTCTGTAGATACACCTGACCATACCCCGCTTTACCTTCTTACCAGGGTACATTTAGTAACATGTTATTTGTCATATCTTTTTTTTTTTTTGTCCCTCTCTTTGTTCTTTCAGTTACCCTTACTAATAATCTTCATTTCTTCACTTTCCTGTCTTTTCCTTTCAGCCTGCAGAACTCCCTTTACTATTTCTTTTAAGACAGGGTTCTTGTTGAAAAACGTTCTCAGTTTCTGTTTATCTGTGACTATTTTAATCTCTCTCTCATTTTTGAATGACAAATTTGCTAGATACAGAATTCTTGGTTGGCATTTTCTCCCTCTCCGTACATTAAATATCTCATACCGTTTCCTCATACCCAGGTTTCTGATGAGAAATCTGCACTCAGGTTTATCAAGCATCCCTTGTGGATGATGTATCATTTTTTTCTTGCTGTTCTAAGGATTTTCTACGTTTGGCATTTGATAATTGGATTAGTATGCTTCTCAGAGTAGTTCTGTTAGGCTTTATTTATTTGGCCTGTGTGGTCCAAGCACCATAGTATAGCTCCCCCTGCACCCAACCTCTGCCACCTATTCCTGGTGAGGCCTCCCTCACAAGCTGACCCACTGCTTCTCTTACACTACTTCCCCTGAATTCCATCACTTCCCCAGCACTTAGTGAGCCTTCCCTCCCAGAACACTCATGCTACTTCTCCTATGCTCAATAAGTCTGCCTCTCTTCATATCCTTTCTGGAGAATGAGTGCATTCTGTCACTCCCTGCTCCACCATCCTGGACCTCTCTCAAACATTACTTTAAACTAAGATTAGTTGGTGAGCACTGAATCAGAGATGAAGGGGGATTGAGATACCCAAATTTTGTTGGCTTATGGTCCACTTACTCTGAAGAATATTTCCATGGATGTAACAATATTTATTTCAGCAACTCTGTAGGTCTATCTCCAAAGTTAACTAAACTTTGTACATGATACAATACTTCCCAATAAGTTAGCACACTCTATGAGGCTAAATTACAAATTGTGTATCCATACAGTAATTTTTCTTATCACTATTCTTCTTTATGCTGTAGTTATTTGCTGCTCTTACAAATTTTATCCAGTCTAGAGAGAATCCTTACTGAAATCTTGAAGTGCTCTAACAGATGAAGATGCATTCAAAAATTAAATTAGAATGAGGCATGATTTTGCAACCAGTCTCTAAAAGATCTATTTAAACTTATTTTGGATATCTAAGTGTGGGTACAAAATGAGGCACAGGCAGAGACCTCCTATAATAATTTTTCTTTTTTGCAAGTTTTGTATTACTTTGGAATTTAAGCAATGTGTTAGCCATGAAATCCCATTACTAAAATTTGGACTCTTAGGTTGTTGAATTATTTTTTCCTTAATATTAAGATGTATGTATTTATATTAATGATATTTCTCTAAAGTGGTAAGGATGTTCCATTTTGCAGATTCACTTCTTCATTGGGAGTTTAAGCATTTGAAGAAATACATCACTATTATCTTTGTTCAGCATAGCTTACCAATTTTATTGGATCACAATACAAATAGCAGAATTGGCTCAAAGTGTGGATACCACAAAAAGAGCAAATGATAGCAATGGATACCAGATTTATGTATTACATAAAAATATCTAGATTTTTCTGAACCAGCAGGAACCTCTATTGTCCATTATGACCAATACATAGCTTTTACTTCCATGTCATTCATAAGGTACAGACGTGCTAAAAACTTTCTGTTCCCCAAATTATCACATTTCAGAGCATTCTGATAAGCTGCCTTTGCCTCTGTTACAGTGTTATTTATCTACTCATCTCCTTCTCCAAGCTGCAGTTAAGGCATTATCTTTTCTTACTGCTCTGAGTTCAAGCTTGGCATACTTGTCCAACTATGAACCAATGCGTTGTTGTGATGAGTACTATTCAACACCAATTATTTTGATGTGGAGATGATCTTCCCTTTTCTTGCTTCTCAGAAAAATCACAGTAATGAATATGCATTACTCACTATATATATATACATATATTTATTTATTTTCAGCTTAGTGAGTAATTTATCTTCAGCTTAGTGAGTAATATATATATAAAACTCACTAAGCTGAAGATAAATTATATATACATATAACTCACTAATTATATATATATATAACTCACTAAGCTGAAAATAAATAAATAGACTGAATGAGCATTATTCCCAGTACCCAACCTCTGACTTATGCAAGAATTCAGTTGTATTTGGAGCACCTACTAGTACAGAATCCCTTTCTTTTTTATGTGTACATATGTATATGTAACGTCTTTATTTTACAGAAGAAAATATAGGGTTAAATATATTTTTTAAAAACTTATCTAAAATCACAATTTAATACTGGAATTGTACACTATTTTAGTACACCTGAAAGCATGCTGCTTTCATATGTGCCTTTGTTTCTACTTATTGAGAGTTTGAAAACTTCATAGAATTAGAATAAAACTTTTCTTTCACTAATATGCAATATCTCTGACATAAGTTCTGGGAGTTAATGAGTTTTAATTGAAGCAGTTACCAAAAACATTAATTTGAAATCAAATTCATTGGATGATTTAATTTTTCTAACTAAAATGTTCAGGGTAAATTGCATAAATGCATATACAATTTCTAGAAGAATGTCAACAGTTTCTAAAAGTGTTATGAATATTACTTCTATGTTAGTAAGGAAACTGATAGCTTTTGGAACTAATATACCATGAAATATATTTATATAGTTTGAGTGTGCATGTGTGTTTGCCTGTGTGAAATCTGTTTTCCTCATGTATTGTGAACGTATATGCTGTTTAGTTTTTAATTGGATTAAATATCTTATAGTATAGATGTTAATTAGATTATTCTATTTATATTACTTTTCCTCACTTTGTACGGAGTATTAAATAGTAATTTTATGTTTCTTTTCTTTATATACAAAATATGCGTGGCTCTAAAGTAAGCCACTGGATTTTGAGACAGGCAAAGGTAGGATTCTTCCTCAAGAATTCTTTGAAACCCACTCAATATAAAACAGTGTTTACACATGTTGGCACTCAGAAATATTTATTCCAATGAAGGAATGAAAATGTGAGTTCAAAATGCATTAGTTTGTTCATTCCTATCTCCTACTTTCATATTTATTTCCTTAACGCATGCATATTTCCTAATATATTAATGAGAATCCATTAAACCCAGATCCATAACATTTTCCATATTATTGGGATCTTTTCTAAATATATTGAGATGTACTTTAAGGACATGAATATGGTACACTATATTCTTGAATGGCTTGTGTACCTGAAAAAAACATAGCTCACAGTGGTCAAGTTACTATTGTATAAATATTAATCTTTCAGTTTTTCTATATCTTTAGTGATATTCATGTTGAATTGATGTATCAATTATCAAATGAAGAATGAAAAATCTACAATTTTTATAGTGGATTTGTTTATTTCACTCTTTAGTTTTTCTACTTTTTCCTTCATGTATTTTGGTTGTCATACATTTTAGATTTTGTCTTCCTGACTAAAGCTTTTAGCATTATTAAATGTTCCTCTTCATTCTTTGATGTATGCTTGATCTAATACTAACATAGTTATAGCAGCTTTCTTTTTTTTTTTAAAGATTTATTTATTATTTATTTATTTCTCCCCCTTCCCCCCCCCCCCACCCCGGTTGCCTGTTCTCTGTGTCTATTTGCTGCATCTTCTTTGTCCGCTTCTGTTGTTGTCAGCGGCACGGGAATGTGTGTCTCTTTTTGTTGCGTCATCTTGTTGCGTCAGCTCTCCGTGTTGTGTCAGGTCTCCGTATGTGCGGCACCATTCCTGGGCAGGCTGCACTTTCTTTCATGCTGGGCGGCTCTCCTTTGGGGCGCACTCCACGCGCGTGGGCCCCACCTACACGGGAGACACCCCTGCGTGGCAGGGCACTCCTTGCGTGCATCAGCACTGCGCATGGGCCAGCTCCACACGGGTCAAGGAGGCCCGGGGTTTGAACCGCGGACCCCTCATGTGGTAGACGGACACCCTAACCACTGGGCCAAGTCTGCCGCCATAGCAGCTTTCTAATGCTTACTGTTTTGACAGTATATTTCTCTATCATTTTACTATTATTCCATCACAGTCATTATATCTAAAGTGTTTCGTCTTGACAGCATACCATTTGTTGTGAATTTCTCTGCCTCCTATTTGGAATGGTAGTCAATTTGTATTTAATGAACTTATTCATATGTTTGGGTTTAAGTACCCTTATATAGCTTTTTGTTTTCTTTTTGCACTACCTGATATTTTTCTTCTGTAATTCTTTTCCTACTTTATTTGGGGTCAACTGAATGTCTTCCTCTTTTAATTCCTCAAATTGATTTCTGGTTATATCTCCTTGTAGTGTTTTAAAATAGTTGCTCAAGGGTTAAAATATGCATATTAATGTATCAGGGTATATTTACACTTGATAACGCTTCGACTTCATGTAAAATGAAAGAACCTTGAAATAGTTTAATTCCATTTATTATTCCTGTTGTTTGTGATGTGATTGTTATAAATTTGCACCTATGTTTGTTATAAATGACAGAAGAGAATATAATTATTTCTGCTTCAACTTGTCATTTAGCTGGGATATTTCATTCCTTTCTGTAGATGCAATTTTTATTCATACCATTACCTTACATTCTGAAGAAAATTGTTTTTGCATTTCTCATGTTTTTTATTTGCCAGTTTCAGTTTGTCTCAGTTTTTGTTTATCCATGAAAGTTTTTTTCACTCATTTTGAAAAAAATATTTTTATTGGAATTAGAATCCTGTTTTAGAGATGATCTTCTTTCCCTTATAGTTGTTTTAGCATATTTAATGTACCATTCAATTGTTTTCTAGGCTGTATTGTTTCTGAGGAAACTATCTACCATTGTTTATATTGTCCTTCTGCAGAATGAAATATCTTTTCCCACTGGATCCTTGCAAGATATTCTTCTCAGTATGATCTTCCTGAGTTGAACAATGGTGGTTTTCTTTTTATTTATCTTTATTCAGTTTTTCTCTGTTCTTCTTCTCTAAGTTGATCTTTCAAATTATATTTATCAAAATATTTGAGAATAAATTCCTCAAATGTTTTTGCCTCATTCTCTCTCATTTCTCTTTTTTTATTTTTAGAATATAGGTAAGCATATCATTGTCTGCTTGATATTGTCCCGTAAGTCATTGAGATGTATATCTTTTTATTCAAACCTTTTTCCCCTTTGTTTCTTCATTTTGGACAAGTTCTATCAAGCTGTCTCATGCTCATTCATCCTCTTTCACATCCATTCTGCTGTAATGCCCATTCAATAAATGTTTAATATCAGGTGAACATTATTTCTATGGTAAATATAAGATATTTATAGAAAATTATTTCTATAGTTTCAATTTTTTTAGTATCATCTGTCTTGTGAAGTATCCTGTCTGTTCATTCATTTTTGTGTATGTCTTCCTTTAAATTATTTAACAAATTCATTATGGCTGCTTGACAAGCCTGGTCTGCTAATTCTAACATCTGTTATACTGGGGTTAGTTTCTATTAAATTCTCTATGCCCCAGCCCCCACTCCATTATAGGTCCCACTTTCCTCTTTCTTAATTTTCTAGTGATTTTTTAAATATGTTGGGCATTTTCTTGATACTTTTATGGGCTAATTATTATGCCATTTTCTTTTTAGTGGTGTTGAATTTTGTTCTAGGAGGCAGTTCAATTATTGGAAGCTCCCTTTGACTTTGTCAGGTTTGGGCTTATTCTTTGATAAGGCAGATCTATTTCAGTTTTGTTTTAATCCTTTACATTAAGTTATAGCTTTTCTTCTGAATCTAAACTAAATGCTGGAGGAGCTTTTATTCTTACTCTAACTGCAGTTTAAATTCAAAGTCTTCCTGTCCTGTGTGGTCTCTGATGTATTTGAGATCTTACTACACCAAAGTAACTGTGCTTTGCCAGGACTCACAGAATTCTACCTTGCATTTCTGCAATCAGCGATGACTCCCAATATATCCCCATACAGACTTACAGGGTTCTTCTTATTCACTTTCCTCTTTGAAGGCCAAAACTCTCAAATTTCAGCCTACTCCACAGTTCTTCTCCCTCTTATCTCTGACAAAATAGGATAGGTTCCTCTAGTCAGAGAGCTGCTTATAAAATGGAGCTTTCCTTATGGATTTTTCATCTCTCAGGAATTAAAGTTATTACAATTTTTATTTTAATGCCTGAAATTTTACCTAATATAGTTTGTCCATTTTGATAGTTGTTTAATGTGAGAAAGTACCTTCATATTAGATACTCTGCCACGACCAGAAGTAGAAGTAGAAAAATGAATTATTATTAAAAACTGACTCAATTAGATTTTTCTAATAATGATTTTCTTTTAGGACACATTTTTCTTTATATATATTTTATATCATATTCTATTTGTCTAACTATAAGTTCACACTGTCTTTCATATTTTGAACTTCTATTTCAAACTAATTTTAGAAGAAGTTGCAAAAATAGTACATACAATTTCCCTATAATCCTAATCCTGTTTCCCATAATGTTGGCATCTTACATACCCATAGTATAATATATATAGTATAATTATCAAGAATCAATGTTGGTATGCTACTTTAACTAAAGAACTTACTTATGAATTATATGATCAGGAGACATGTCAGCGATATATGTGAACATAATACAGTGTTTTTATAGTTATTTTTTTTAATTTTAAAGAAGATTTACATTACATAAATGTTACATAAGGAATATAAGGGACTCCCATACGCCCCACACTTTCCCACATTAACAACTTCCATCATAAGTTTGCAACATTTTTTATAACTGATGCAGCCATATTGAAGAATTGCTACTAACCATGGGCTGTAGTTACATTTTAGTTTGCACTTTGTCCTGCACAATTTAATAGTCTTAAATATTGTTTCTTGAGTTGTTTTATTCTGTTAAAAGTCTCTGTGTTTGGTCAGAACAACATTGAGAAAGTTCACTAAGAAGTGAAGAATTCAAATCATAGTTTGCAACTATTAGACTTGTTCTACTGCAGAGGCAATTTGGTAATAAACAAAATGATAACACAGAGCTATCTCAAAAACATTTTAGTTAACATATTGAGATAGTACATTTATATAGAGAGTAACATGTATTAGTACTTTTAAATACAGACCATTTTCATAAGGAGAGTTGCCTATGAAACTAAAGATTAAAACCAGTTTTGCAAAATGACATTTTAGGAAAGCATACTGTTTGAACTGGTCTGTTTAGCAATAGCAAAAGGAAGTCTCCAGCTGATCACTTTGATTTCCCTAGCTGGTTTGTTTGATTATCCTCATATGGATAATGCAAAAACCATATGGGAGGAATTCACTCCTTTCATATTTGCAACCAAAGCCTGCTGGGATGCTGATAAGCAAACAAGGGGAAAAGCCTCACAACTTTTATTTAAAGGAAAAATGAACTTGGTAAAACTGAAAATGAAAAGAAAGACTTTTAGATGTTTAAGAATGGAAAGATACTTGACTTCTCTACTTTGATTCTTGTCTTACTTTTCATTCTTTGCTAGTTGGTTTATGTTATCTTTTATTTCTCTTTGTTTGTTAATACTTCTTAACAAGGCTAATATAATATGTTTCTTTGTTGATTTACTCATTAATGATATATAGTCAATGATAGACGAACTTCTAATATAATGCTTCATTCTCAAATATCAGGAATGCATTTGTCCATACATGAATTTGCATATTTTATTGCATGCCTAATATATGCAAGATATTGTTTCAGGTTCCAAGGATTTTTGTGATGAACAGAACAGACACTTCACTTGCCTTCATGAGGTGTGTGGGAAATGAAAAATTAATTTTAATATAATTTTAAATACAGATAATTGCATTAGCAAAAATATGGAGCAGGGTCAAAGAAAAAGATAATAAATTAGTCTAGGTGATGCTGTTTTTCACAGGATGATGAGAGAAGTCCTTTCTAACAATAGAGCATTTGAACAGATTCTGAAGCAAAGTGAGATAAAAAATTTTATGTTATGTCTTGATGAAGTGCCTTCCAAATAGGTGAAACAAGAGAAGCAGTGACAATATATCTTGAGTAGACAATGTGAAGTGAAAAGTGTAAGACAAATACAGAACAATCAAGAGCTCAAGTATATTTAGCCTATGGATCATGAGATGATGGCAAGTGACTGAAGATTTTTAAGCAAAGGAGTGGCATATTTTGATCCATATTTTCTAAAGATGACCCTGGTTGCCCTGTAGAACATTGTATTAGTCTGCCAAGGGGGTGCCGATGCAAAATACCAGAAATCTGTTGGTTTTTATAAAGGTATTTATTTGAGATAAAAGCTTAGCTTTACAAGGCCCTAAAGAGTCCACCTGAAGGTTGCTTTCTCATGAAAGTCAGTTGCTGCGTATTGAAGCAAGATGATTGATGGTCTCTTCCCTCTGGGCTTCCTCTCTCTCAGCTGCAGGCTGGTATAGAACTTGTCTCTCAGGGCTTCCTCTCTCTCCTGGCACAGTGCTCATTTCTTTCTGGACTTCCTCTATCAGAACTTGGCTTCCCAAGGTCAGCTCTAAGCTATCAGGCAAATGGCTTATGTCTCCCTGGGACCTTAGCTTTTTGAGTCTTCTCCTTTCTCTCATATGGCAAGATCATAATGACAAAGCGCTCCTCTTCTTAGGTGTTTCCTTGAATGAGTGTGTTTATACCGACCCGACAATGAGGTGGAGACTCAGCCTGAGTCAAGGCTTAATCTTAACAGGAAATTTAATCAAGAGCACCTCAAATGAATCCGATATAATCACACCCAGAAGAATAGATTAGTTTACAAACATAATCTTTCTCATTTTGGGTTTTGTAAATAATCTCAAACAGTCACAAACAGACTCTGAGGGCACAAGGGTAGAAGTTGTGAAACCATTCCTCATTCTTTTTTTTTTTTTTTCCCCTTTAAACTTATAGAAGTATAGATTTGGCATTTTGGGAGATTTGAATAATGGAAACAAAACTTTTAGTTGAAATGATAGTTCCTCTGGGAAGTCATCCCTGAATTATTATGCAGAGTTAAGTGCTTTCCCTCTGAGGCCTCAGAACATCACTTTCAGACAAACACTAAAAATAGAAACTACTGCATATTTATATTTATTTGATTATATGTCTATAACTCCATTAGTAGATTATAAGTCCTTGGAGAACTGATTCTGAATTTGTACATATTTCTGCCTAGTGTTTACTCTATTGTAGGTAATCAATACATTTTGCTCAATTCATGAATGGACCCAACCTTTTAAATATATTTCTTCTGAGACTTAAATATCCACTCTTCCATACTGCTTGCTTCATTATAATACTTTTATGCATAAAGGAGGCATCTTTTGAAAATATTTCAAATCTATTTCATTTAGTTCACATATTGAAATGTATATCATTATGTTCATGAGACAATTTAGACAGTTAAGAACTTCTTTCTCAGTATGGTACATTCCAGCAATTTTATGACCTTTATAGCAAACTTTCCTTTCCTTATGGTTTTAATAGAACATATTGTGGCATGCTGAAATGAAGTCTTTATTTTACACCATATGGTAGTCTTCCAATAGCATTTGACAACTAGTAAAAATCTGAGGAAGAAAAAATGTAACATATTCAGTTCTAGTCAGTATTATCCCATTAGCCCGTTTTGGAAAATAAATAAACAACATAAATAAGAGAGCTTGCATAGTCAATAGAGAATGCAAAAATACAAACAAATGTCTGCACTTGTGTTTTATAATCCCATAATACTATAGGGTGTTTTTTTCACTAATACTTTTAGGACTGTTTAACTTTACTAGAAGAGTAGTAAAACAAAAAAAATTGTACTAAGTGATGACAATGAAATAGGTGATTATGGATTGAAACTGGCATATCCCAAATGCTTATGTAAATATTTGTTTACATACTCATCCAACTGTAACTCATTTCAATATACCCCATTCATAGATCTCATTTGTCTCTAAACAATTTAAGAAGTAAACCATATACATATTATTTTTAAACTATGCATATAATTTTTTCCATAAAATGTTAATTCATAAAACTTAGCAATAATGTCTTATGTCTAGAAGTTTTGACTAAAAGTGAGTTCTGCGTTAAGATGCTATTAATGTATAAAATATGAAGGAAAACAAATTTGCAAAATTTAAGCTAACTCAACACTCAGAAAACTTGCAAATTATAATTTTAATTTTATTTTTTCAAAATAAGCAATGGTGTTCCCTTATTAGTATAATTAGCAAGTTTATCAGTTTTTGAAAAACTGTTAAAAACAAAGTAAATTTAAGAAGCATTTAAATGTAGTTGAATCAAGGTCTTTATAGAAAAGAACATTCCTGAATTTTACAAGTCTTAAGGGTGTTGCTATTTACAGATAATAGCTGGTATATTACCTGCTAGTATATAAAATTTCTGAAATATCTTGAGTTTGGAACAGAACAACATTTAAATAAGCACTTATTTTTAAATGTAGATGACCTAGGTTGGAATAAAAACCACCACTAATAAAGGAATTCATACCACCAGATCTATTCTCATCAGTATTTTTCACTCGTGTTAATTCATTTTTTGGTAGTAAGTTAAATGTAGGAGTTACAACTTCTCTTCAGTCACCAGAATACAATAGAGTAAAAAATTTTATTTTTGCCTATAGTTCCAAGAAAGTAAATACCATTGTTTGCTTTCAAAATTTATAATTACTACTGTTCAGTTATCAAATTCATCTCGTTACTTTGAAATAAAAATTTTAAAAAACTGTGTTAGATTCATTCAATTTGACTATTTTTAGAGAAAAACTCTCCTGAAAAAATTATAAATTAAGCTATTGTTTTCTTTAGAAGGACATTCATTTCTTGAGGCTTATCGACATTGTTCTAATTTAGTTTGAATGCAATGGCCCACTCAGTTGAAATCACATGGTTTGTTTTTGCATCAGGTTCTGCAGGGGTTTGCTTCATAAGATTAAGAAATCAATTCTTATACCAGGCATTCAGCTTATTCTCTCCCTTGAGTCCATGAGAGCTTATACATTTCTACTTAGTAAAACCTGCTGAGAAGACCAGAGTAGTTACTTTTACTTCAAAGCCATCACAAGTATCCCTCTGAAGCCGTTCTTCCCTGGGGCACAATTAGGATGATTCTTCCCCTCTGCACAGACAGAGCTGCTTTTAATCACTTTGAAGTAGCTTTAATTATTTCTTTCTGACCACTGCTGGGCATGGATACACAAAGGTTACTAGAAGTGCCTCCGCATACTCTCTTCAAACTCACATTTATACTGAGTTTGAGAGGCTCGTAGGATCTTAGTGGGGGTACCACAGGAAGCAGAGAAGAGAAGAATGGCCTCCTGGGGGACAGAGGGATAAAGTTGAACATCCAGTATGGATAATCCCCTTTCTTAATCTTGAATGAGGTTCAACAAAAGTCACTAAAATATATGCCTAAATAACCCATCAGTCTTGCTATCAGAAAAATCTAAATAGAATGTAGAGAATTCCATTTTATTACCAAATTTTAATTTAAAAAATCTGTCGATAGTTGGTCTAGAAAGCTGTTTTCCATAATAACTTTAATGTAACTAACTGGCCAAAATAACCAAGGGATATTTTTATGCCTATGAAAATACTCTGTTAAAAAATTCCTCCCACAGTTTCCTTTAGAATCTTACCAATATGCTAGCATGAAATAGTATATGTACCTGTCATTTGGCTTAATGAAGGGAGTCTAAAATGTAAATCGTATATATGATTGCTTACATAGAAGGTTAATTTTTGAATTTTCATTATTTCATTTATGTATAAAGAGAAGCCTATCTAGATCAACAATCTGAAGATTTAATTAGATGTTTTTGTTTAATATCTTATAATTGAGTACACGTTTTTGTTATCCTAGAAAAAAACACATATTCAGTCAAATTGAGAGCAAGGATTTTAAAATTTTATAATTTATGATTAAATTCATGTGATAGACATTAGTGTCTTTTAATCAGGTTCATCTTTTTCTCATTCTGGGAATAAGGCTAGGAAATGATCACTGAAATTAGGTAGACAATAATTTTTACATTACTAGGCAGCGGACTTGGCCCAGTGGTTAGGGCATCCATCTACCACATGGGAGGTCCACAGTTCAAACCCCGGGCCTCCTTGACCCGTGTGGAATTGGCCCATGCACAGTGCTGATGTGCACAAGGAGTGCCCTGCCATACAGGGGTGTCCCCCACCACTTGCAAGAAGTGCACCCTGTAAGGAATGCTGCCCAGCATGAAAGAAAGTGCAGCCTGCCCAGGAATGGTGCCGCACACACGGAGAGCTGACACAACAAGATGACACAACAAAAAGAGACACAGATTACCGTGTTGCTGACAACAACAGAAGAGGACAAAGAAGAAAACACAGCAAATACACACAGAGAACAGACAACCGGGGCGGGGGAGGGAACATTTTACTTGATTTCACAGTACTTGACACAGCTGACAAATGTTTATTTTGAAGACATTTTCTTTTTTTAGCTTAAAAGTCACCATGAATTTCTGAATTCCCTCCAACCCTACTGGCTGTCATTTCTCAGTTGTCTTTGGTCTTCATTTCCTTAAGCCAGGGGTTCTTAACTAGGAGTCCATGGATCCCTAAGGCATCTGTGGAAACCTTTCAGGGAGATTGAATTGAAAAAAAATCAACTTATTATCTTTATTTTCTCTTTCCTCTGAGGTTGAGTGTCACAAAGCTGTCTGCTGCAATGTACTGGGAAGGGGTCCATGGTTTTCACCTGAGTGGCAAAAGGGTCTGTGGAACAAAAAAAGTTTAAGGACCCCTGTAAGCTTAAGGCCTTACCAATCAAAGTGCCCTCAGAATTCATTCTATTTACTATTTTGGTAATAGTAAATTACTATAGAGTAAAAGGCACCACAAAAATCAGTGGCTTAAAATACTACGTCTTTATTGCTTAAGAGTCCATAGGTCATTTGAGTGGTTCTTCTGAATTGGGTTCAGGTTTGGCTGGTTTCAACTGCTCATTCATGCATCTGGGTTAAATTGTTTGATGGGGGGTTGGTCAATTTGGTTTCATTCACACTGTAGGCTAGGTGTTCCAGGAAATAGAAGCAACGAGGTCATGTGATTCTCATCATCCAGCAGGCTAGCCCAGTCTTGTGCTAATATCAGTGACAGGCTTCCAAAAGAGAAATCCAAACCACACAGGGAGTCTAGAAGCCCACCTTGATACTTCTATCACATTATATTGAGTAAAGTATATTTCAAGGCTGGCCAGGATTCAAAGAGTTTGGGTAAACTCCATCTCTTAATAGAAGGAAATGAATTTGCATTAGAAAGGGGATGGATACAGGAAATGTTGAACACTGGGGATATATTTGCAATTAATATCCTGAATTCACTTCATATCTCTGCCTGTATTTATTTCCTCAGTCACCTTATCCAAATGTTCAGATAGTTTTAAATATCATCTACATGTTGAAAACTTTTAAATTTAAGTCTGTAACAACTATATCTCGCTGGAAATGCACACTTATATAACCAATTTCTTATTTGACATTTTTATTTATATACCTAATAATCTTCACAAATATAAAGCATATAAATCCAAACTCCTGTTTGTCTATACTCACCCACCCTCCCAACCTGCTACTACAACACTCTTCACTATGTCAGATTTTTGAGTCAAAAAACTATGTCATGCTCAAGGCCCTCTTTTTCTTTCAAGCCCCACATCCAATCCAACAATAAATTATATCCTTATCTATTTCTCACCACCTCCAGTATTTCCATGTTCAAACCACCATATTATCCAAACTATATTATTGAAAAAATTTCTGGTTTCCTCCATCTACCTTGATTCACCTAAAACCTGATTTTCTACAGCAGCCAAAGTAATCCTGTTAAAACTTCAATCAAATTGTATCCATCCTCTACTCAAAATTTTCTTATAGTTCCTCACTCTATCTTGTTCTATCCTTCATGTTTCTCTGCTTGTGCCATACTGGAATCCTGGCTCTAAATCAAACACACAGAGCATATCGGGTGTCTCAGGACTTTTGCACTAGCTGTAATTCTGGCTGCAATTCTCTTCCACTGAAATCTTCACCTCTTTGAGGTGTTTGCTCAAATTTCACATTTTAAAGGATGCCTTTCTGAGCCACAAATTTTAAATTGAATACTACACCTTCTGCCATAGCCCCCCTCTCAGTACTCCATATCCCTCTTCCTGCTTTTTCATTTTGCACATTTCACTATCATACAAACACCCACAAAAACACATACATATCCATGTATATATGTATATGTGTGTGTGTGAATATATATATATATATATTTTTTTGTTTTGTTTATCCCACATCAAATTTATGAAAAATTTGAAGGTAAGGACCTTTGATCTTTTATTGACTAATATTTCCCACATGCCTTTACGAGTTTTGGAACATAGTAGGCACTCAGTATATTTGCTGATGAAAAGTAAGGACAGGGAAATAAAATGTTTAAGGTTATTATAATTGATGCTTAAGTAATTGGTGCTTGTCAACACACCCATGATTGACAAGTCATATAACAAAATAAAGAAAAGCTAATAACGTGTGAAATGATTCAGTGAGAAGCAAAGTTTTTAGGAGAAATGATTAGCAGTATTACTGGTAGGAAAAAAAGTTCTCAAAATGGATATGATGATTGTTAATACACTTTCTCCCTGGCAAGGATTAGATGATGTCATAGAATTATTAGGATTTGGGAGGAGTATGTGAAAAAATAAATGTGTTTGTCATTATATATATATATTTGAAATCTCATAAGGTATATAAAAGTACCTATTTTTAATTAAAAAAATAAACATTTCAAGGTTTTCTTTGATGTAACTATAGAATGAACTAATCACAGTATTATAACTATAACAGAAAAGTAAGAATACAGCATTATAAATGATGACCAAATGAAACAAATTTGGTCATGAGCTGACAAATGTCTGTTCTGTAAACCTGAGTAAACTACAATTACCTGCCTTTGCTTGAGTGTTCCAGATGCTTGTGATATTGTTTTGTGGTTATGATATTTCTTAGGGATATGCTAAGTTAAATTATAAATATTAAATTACAGTAACTTTAAATAATTTATGCAATAAATAAAAGGCTACTAAATAGCCTTTAGTCTAACTAAAAATAAGTTTGTGATATAGCCTGCCATTTGTTTACTTATTTTTATAAAGAAATTTTTTTTAAAAATTAATTAATTAATTAGGTACTGGAGCTGGAGATTGAACCTGGGATCTTGTATGTGGGAAGCCAGTGCCCAACCACTTGCACTACAGCTGCTCCCTTTCATTTGTTTATAAAAGCTAAAGAAATGATTGACATTTTCAACCAAGTTTATTTGTGATCTGACAATAGGAAAGACAGGTATCATAAAATCTTAGAGAATTTCTGTTCTCAAGAGGAGGGTTCTGATCCTTTGTAAATATTTTCTCTTCATGAAAACAGAGAAACCCACAATTGGCTTTGTATTAAAATAATAAAAGAAAAGCATATGTAAATATAATTATAGGTTAAAATAATAATTTTAATAGCCTTATTCAATTTAAATTTTGCCCTAGTTTTCACTTATGCTTTATATAGAATTGGATTTATATATAAGTATTGGTATTTTCATAATTTGCTTACATTTGATATTTATCACTTATTCAGATGGTTATAGTTCCGATGCAGTTTTAACGATTACCATAATGATTCTACTCCCTTTTTCTTATAAACCTGTAATCCTAGTTTCATAAATTTTGAACTATAGCCTGAGTGTTGTGCCATTTCTGATTAAAGTAACCCAAACCTCACATACCGAGTTCATACTTCCTCTGCAGTCTGTCTAATTTTGTAGAAAATATGGTATTCTTTCAATAGGAGTCATTATTATTGGTTTACAAATTTGGGAGGAAAGTTAACATCATTGAAGCCTCAAATTGTCTCCAATATTGCTTATATAAGCAATGTCCAGAACTAAATAGAAATAAGCGGGCATAAAGGAAGACCAACCCTGATTAAAAAATAATAATAAAGAACACAAGAAATAAAGAACACAAAAATAATAATAAAGAACACAAACAAAAGAAACATATTCACAGTAGATCCAGATAAGGGGCTTATCAGTCATAAGCATTAAAATAAAATAATGGCTAATAATCAATGAACTAAAACACATGATTGGGAAATTTTCCAAGAACTAGAATCTTTAAAAAAATTATAAATTCCAGTACAGAGAATAAAAAATTATAGATAATTCCAGTACAAAGAAATGCTTGTGTACTGTAATAATAATCTTTTCCAAGAATATTACTTCAAACTGCCTAAAGTCATAATACATTTATAAGAATATAATAAAAGTTTCACTCTTCTTACCCCATATCAAATATGCCTAACTACATAATAGAAACAGCCAACTTACATAAACATGCCCATATTTTACCAGTAATTGTCATGCACTTCATTTCAAAAAATTGAAAGGACAAAATGACCTCAAGATGATTTCTAGTTCATTATCCAGTTCCTTTCCATTTTTATATCTAAATCAGAGAATATGAGAATTTTAGTAGTCTTAATTTCTGTTTTTCCAAAGGGAAGAACTGGCACAACTTTAAACAGCCATCTATTTTAATAACTATTAACCATTACTGCCAAGAATGTCTTCCTTTTAGGTTTAGTTATCCAAGTTTGTTTTTTTGCACGTTGTATATGATCCTTTTTTCTTTTTTAAACAAGCTTCAGAAGATGGAGACAAGCACACAGTACCAATGCATACCAAATGAGAAAGAAAGAGTGAAAACAGCTTTTTCAGTGTATCTTTCGAAAAAATAATAATTTTAAAGCCATCATTACTTATCTTTGTGGTTTTTCCTTTAATTGGCTAAAATTTCATTTCATTAGGTAAATATTTTCTTCTAACCCTTAACTACCCAATTCCAGTATACCACAAGTAAAACTTTTTTTTCACCGAAGCAATGAACTCATTACTATAGGAAATTGAACGCAAATTTAGTATTATAAACTGATAGGTTAAATTTTCATTTTCAATTTTAAAAATGTATACATAAAGATGTTTTCATAATATTCTGAATATAGAAACAGGCTTTGGCGCACATGACTTTATTCCAAAGAGTTGCCAGTTTGGGGGTATAGAAATTATTTTATCATTATCTTTCTGATAATAGGATTGCCAGCATATCAGCAATTTTTTATTACTAGATATAGCGGCTGCATCTATATTGGGCTGGTGCTCTTTATTTGGCACACAAACAGCTTTCTAGTGCCTTTTAAAGACTGGAATGTATAAGCATATGTGTGTTGCTGAACAGTTTGGACCCTGTCACTTTAACCCTCCTTCTGTACTTGAAACAGTGTCGCATCAGTTTGATTTCCCTATGTATTGAATTTTGTTGGGAGACTTTAATCACAAGCTCTATTTTCAACCACTACAACACAGTTCAACAGATTGTGACTCAGTAGGACATTTCTCAAGAACATATTTTAGTGGTTGCAAACAGTTATATGTTCTCTCTCTTCCAATTTATAATTGTTATAGGACAGATAAAATCAGCCTTAAGTGTGCAATTGTCATTCTTATTCTGGTTTATAGAAACCATCCCTACTAAACAAAGATGAAAACGCATGTCAATTGAATATTTAAATATTTGTTCAATAACTTCAGAAGTGCTGAAGCAACACCAGGGATAAGTAATCAGCTACTAATTCAAGAATCATATATATTTTTATAGGTAGCTGTATATTTTAGTGGACCAACTAAAGAAAAAGTTTTATAAAACAAAACTAAGATTAGTTTACTCTAGGATTTAACTATAAATTTTGATATTTTCCCCTCTTTTATGTTTATTATTTTTACCTCCATGTTTAGGTTGTAATAAGAATGATAAGGGGTTTTTGTTCATATGCTTAAATTTTCTTGCAGTTTCCAATGTTGTGCATATTCATACTTTCATGTTAGAAATTGAATAGGTATTCATATGACTTACTCGTTTATCTTTGAATTTTGTGACTTACCTTCCTTAGAAGATGGTGGAAGAATTTTGTTGGTTTGCTTTTGGTTTGTTTGTGTTAAGGCAAGTTTACTACTGTTAACGAATTCCATGGTTAGGTCCACACCTATCCCACCAAGGTACTAAGCAATCTTTGCATGAAACAGTAATAATATTATCATTAATGTTAAAATAGGTTTACAAGATTAACTTTGACTTGTTTGTAAAGTAAATTGAACTTAAGGTCTATAAATCAAGGCCTATTAATGTCTATTCATTGCAAAAAACATCATCCATGGTAAAACAGATGGAAGATATTTGAGTATGACCCTGAATAACTAAAATCTTCACATTCAGAATAACAGAACCTTATAATCACACTTATATATGTAAAGTTCTGAAAAGATGAAATTAGCAAATTCGCTACTTTGAAGAACTCTGATTAGATAACTTTAAATTCAGCAATATTCAGCCAACTAAAATGCTATATTCTTAAATGCCTCATTATGCCCTAAGAGATCAGGTCGTTTTAAAAATATATAATTATGGACAAAAGTGATTGAACTTCCCTTAAGGCAGTCCTATCTGTCAAGAGACTAAGATGTCTTAATCTATGAGACAGATGGTATTTTAGTTTGAATGTAAGCCAACTCTGAATGGTAGATCAAAAGAAGAACATTTATAAAATTTTTAATTGAAAAACTGCCTCAATTTTTTAAAACATAGGATGGTTTGATGAATAGTTATACAGAAATATGCTTCTGAGAAATACACAAGGTTATTAATAGCAGATGGAAATTATGTAATTGATATGTTTATATTCAAAAATCATTCAAATCATGCTATCTATTTACTTAGAATGGAAGCTCAATGACTCAGCATTTTGTTTAGCCTGATAGTTGAGGGAGATGAATTTTATTTGCATTGTACAAGTAATAATATTCAACTATAATTATGATTTAAAATAATTTAAATTTGGACCACATTTATTTAATACATTATTTTAGAATGAAAACTTGGTGATGTAGAAGTCAAACAAATTTATATATAATGGTATCACATCTTTATAGTAATATCATTTTGAAAACCTTATTCCCTGGTGCCTTTATTAATTATTTTCTTATAAAATTATGACATAAATTTCTTCCACTTCAATACAGGTACTAAAGTATAGCATATATATTTATATTTTTTATGACAACTAATCACAGTGAGATAAATTCCCCTATGTTTCATTTTTTAAAAAGGTGATACTATTCATTGTGATTACAAAAAAAGCTCTAGCACTCTTAAATAATATATTAAAAATTAGACTCAGTGTCAGACCACGTAGGATGCTAATTTAAATCCAATAGCCACTGAATATTTTGTTGCCCATTTGATGGTGTAGAACCCTTTGCTAGTCTTTTCCATACATTATGCTCATGGATCAAATTTCTGAACAGATAGTTGACAAGAAAAATGGGTATTTCATTATTTTTAATCTTAATAAATTGATCAATATTGAATATAACTAGTTGGTTGTATGAATGCTAAGGTAAGATATCTACCTTTGATGTTCTTATAGAGGCTTCTATCTGTAGGAGTTGACTGACAAGTCCACATGGACAGCTCTAGGCAAATAATTTGTGCATGGAATAACAGTGGACACTTGGGTGCTTGTCAAACTACCCTTGGTACAAGGATGATAATGATCGTGCTGCTGTTCTTGGCAAATGGATATTCTTCTTTCAGTATAATGCTTAGTGATTTCTCAAGTTTCTAAATAAAATCACTATTTGCTGTGATTTGCTGGGTGAGCTATGTTCTGTGATAACACTGTCTATCATTATATCTCACAGGAAAAAAAAATCACTATTTCTACTGAATTTTTTTTTTTTTGAGTCAAGATTTGTTCTCAATATTTCTGGGTGTCAGTCATATTGGACAAAAATTCATTTGAGACTTGGAGGTGAAATGCAGTGGCAACACCAACTTCAAATCAGTGAGATAATGGGCTGAACTATCTAAAAACAGTAAAATCCAAGGTATCTCTTCTTTAAATTGTCTACTAATTTTTTAAAAATAAGCTGAGGCTAAGAAATACTTATGTCATATTTACCGTATGTATTGGCTTGTTTTTATTACTAGGAGACAAAATGGGAGGCCAGGGGGAGAACAAAGGGTAAATTGTGAGAAACTGCATCACAACATGACAAAAGCCATAGCTAAAGGGAGGGGTAAAGAACTGAGGTCAACATTGCTATCTATCACAAATATTAGAATAACTTCTACCATCATGTATTTTGCTTCCATGTAATTCAAATATGATTTGTAGTCTCAAATTTATGACAATAATTCCTAGATATAAATAAGTAAATTTGTCAGTTTAGCTGTATGCATACGTTTTACAATCTTATTTAATATTAATCTTCTTCTGAGAGACGAATTTAACTTTTGGGTATTGAAAAATTAGTTGCCTGCCCTGGAAGTCTAAGGAAAGAACTATGTCATGGTAAGCTCAGGCAATCATTGTCACCCTGAAGAAGAAGCCCTTTGGGGTTAGCCAGTTGGTCTCTCAGGCAAGCATATCCTGCTTAGGCTTTTGAATGACTGGGAAATAAATTTACCTTCATATTTAAATTTCTGCAGCATGTTTAAATTGTCAGTTTCTTTTGACTACATAATATTTCCTGTAAAAAATTCAGCACCACTGTATGTTAGTCTTGGCTATAAAATGATAATACTAGCCAAAAAATGAAGAAAGCCAGTTATGGCAATCTGCCAATCTAGTGAATCTATTTTTATCCTTGATCTTTGGTTGGATTCATCACTTTTTGCCTGGTGGATTCAAACATACTTTATTGATGTGCCTTTTCTTTAACTCATGCTTATTTTTCAAATGGCTCATTAGACAGATGTTTACAAGTGTACAGTGACATTTTTGTAAATAAACAATGTCTGTTTGGTAGAAAGAATTTCTACTAACTTAGCTTTCATTAACACTAAGTATTCCTTTATCCATTTTACTTATAGAAAAATAAATGTGTGCATATCATATACCATTTTATATCAATGTGGTCAGCTAAGAACTTATTTTTTTAATTTTGATATATACTGATAACTACAGACAAATAGTAAAGAATGCATATTTAGAAGGATTAGAGAACATTTTTCCCAAATAAAGGAAAGCCAATATGAATATTGAAAAATATATTCCCAACCTAATCTCTTCTACTTCCAGTCACTTAAAAGTAATTCTTCATAGTGTCATTCACGCATATATTCAAATAACATTTTTGAGGTCCCGCTATGTGCCATGCCCTAAAATTCACTGTCGACAACTGTAGGCACAAGTAGCTTTTTATTTTTCTTTCAGTTCTCTGCATATGCAGTAATGGATGGTTTCTGAAATGGTCAACCCATTATTTTTAACTAGCTGTTTGTGATCTTTACCTGATTTCCTTTTTCAAAAGTCTCTGCTCAGGTTTTGCAAAGCACATGCCAATTTGCAATTACTCTTCTTCATTGTGTTAGTCAGAGTTCTCTAGGGAAACAGAATTGACAGGAGATATCTGTAAATATTAAGAGATTTATAAAATGTTCTCATGCAGTTGTTGGGATGCACAAGTCCAAATTGTAAGCCAGGAACCCTAATAAAGGTCCTTCATAAGTTCCCCAGGAGAAGCTGGACGTCTGAAGTAGAGATGGACATCTTTCTTATACTGCTGAAATTACTTCTTCTGTTATGGCTTTCAGTTGATTGGATAAGACATTTCTCATTGCTGAAACCAATCTCTTCATTTGATTGTGGCTGTGTCAGCCATAGAGGCAACTAATTCACTGATTTAAGTCTATGAAATTGTCTTGCAGTACGTTTAGCCCAGCGCTTGTTTGACCATGCAGCTGGGCACCATGACCTGGCTATGTTGAGCATGAGCCTAATGACTCATAAGTTCATAGTGGAGGGCTTTGCACATAGAGGGCCCTCAAAAACATTAAAAAAATAGTTGAAAACTTTCAATGTTCTTGTAAATACTTGTTTACATGCTTGGCTCCATAATACTGCTGTTGAAATAAGTTTTTTTTGTATTTTAAGTTATGTATCTCACACATAGTCATTATTTAATAAATACTTGTTGAATAAATGAATAAAAAATTCATGTAATAATTTCAAAGAAGCAGGAAAAACTAAAACACATTCATTTATATGTGTAAAGTTTCTGATATCAAAAGCAGTAGAAAAACAAACCAAGTTAAAACAAAGGAAACAACTTCACTTTTTGTTGAAATCCAAAACAAATTGTGCTTAAGATTACAAATGTGGAACTCAAACTGAATAAATTTTTATTGTGCTTTCTAACTTTATTTATTCACTATATTAGTCAGTCAAAGGGGTACTGATGCAAAATACCAGAAATTGGTTGGTTTTCATAAAGGGTATTTATTTGGGGTAGGAGTTTACAGATACCAAGCCATTAAGCATAAGTTACTTCCCTCACCAGTCTATTTTCATGTATTAGAGCAAGATGGCTGCTGAGGTCTGTGAGGATTCAGGCTTCCTGGGTTCCTCCCTTCCAGGGATTGCTTCTCTCTGGGTTCAGGGTTCCTCTCTTCCCAGGACTTGCTTCTTCCTGGGTTCAGGGTTATTCTTTCTCTTTCTGGGGTTTGCTTCACTCTCCTCTGTGTTTACTTCCCCAGGGCTCCAGCTTAAGGCTTCAGCATCAAACTCCAACATCAAAATTCCAACATCAAAATCCCTCAACTCTGTCCTTTGCCATGCCTTTTATCTTTGAGCCCCCACCCATTAAGGGGGGTGGGGACTCAATGCCCTAATGACATGGCCCAATCAAAGCCCTAAACTTAACTTAATCATGCCCAGGTACAGACCAGATTACAAACACAATCCACTATCTATTTTTGGAATTCATAACCATATTAAACTGCTACATTGACTTAAAAATTATTGAATAAAGATATATATTTTAAAACTAAATAATGTTCTATGCTATGGATCTACCATACAGTTTGTTTGTTCTTATACTTATTGGAGGGTGTCTTGATTGCTTCCAAGTTTTTACAGTTATGAAAATCTATAAACATTTGCATACAGGTTTTTGTGTATATATAAGTTTTTAACTTATTATTGTGCGTTGAGAGTTCTTTTTTGGAAACAAATTCTTTGTCAAATTTGGGTTTTGCAAATATTTTCTCCATATCTGTGGCCTGTTTTTCCATCCTCCTTTTGATATCTCCTTTTAATATAATTTTCTTTTTTGAATATTTTTATATTGTCCTTTTCTTTAATTTTTTGTGTTTATTTTTACTTATGGAAAACCAACTGTATCAAGTTTTTACAGTAAAGTTTAAGAACTATTACATGACGAGTGCTAATAGTTTCTCACTAATAAATGTATACTAGGTGATTCCTGAAAGTAATTATAATTAAATGTAATACTTGCAGATCATTTTCATGTATACCTCCTTCTTACCATTCAGTCATTTTTTGTTTCTTCCATTTATAGCAAACATTGTCATTTTAAGGGAGATGATCAGAATAAGGAAAGTATAAAAGATTTTTGTTTATATGTACTCATAATAAAGTTTTCATGCCATAAGTGCATTACTGATTATAAACAAAAATGGAGAAAATTTAATCTTTCATGTGAAAATGATACTAAATCTTAAGTTTTATATTTTAGAACGTAAACTAATAGAATTACTACTGAATGACAACAAATAGAATAAGTTTCATATATGTGTTGAAATGTTTTACAGACATGTTCTAAAATCTGGTTTTGTGTCTGGAAGTCAATTGTATAACAGAAAACTAAGAAATACTGTGCAATTATTTAGAAAAATCTGAGGGGTAAGAAGATAATGATGATCAATCCAGTTATTTTATACTACAAAAACTACAAACAATTATATCATAGCACAAAGAGCAGACAATGAAACATCACCGCTGCTGACAGGAAACTAACAAGATTTGGGTATTCACTAACTATTATAACATTATGGAGAAATGAAGAATAGAATCTATTACAGATGTTAGTTGAGATTATTGATGACAGAGGTTGAAATGCCCAATGTGGGTGTTCATCTCAAATGATCAGGTGAGTCAGAAATATATTGCTTCAGTATCTGTAGACTATGTCCATTGGTATTTTTTATTTGAAAGTAAAGGAAATGACTCCAAGACTTGGAAATATAGTTTTCATAGAAATCATGGTGTGCAGAGTTTTATACAAATCCCCGTTAGTTTTCTAAAGAGTTGGGCATTGAGTTCACTGAAAGACATACTGTTTTATAGACCTGTGATTTGTAACATTGTTATAGGATGTTATAAGTATCTTGAAGGAATTCCTTTCATGAGATCTCATTTTCATTTTGCTTTCCAATGAAAGGTGCTGGGAATGATATTAATAATTTAAGCCAACACGATTCCATTCAAACTAATACAAATTCCTCTGTTATCTCTTTCTTAAGTGGAAATATTTTAAATCTTACACTTTAAAACAATCTAGAAGAGAATTCATTATGTAATTAAGGTGTTATGGATTGATTACAGGTTTACACTAAACAACAGAATCAAAATAAGAAAAAAATATACTCCTGTTGTAAAAGCTTCTACAAGTAGATACATGTGATAGCCTCAAATTAAAATTAAATATCAGGTGGCAAATGTCTTTTAGAGATCTACTTTACAAGGGACTTTATTTTAATAGTTAGAAAGATTCCCTTAACTAATTCACATATCATGTTGAAGAAGAAAAGTCAGTTAAAGGGAATGCCTACTAATTTTGTATAGCCCAGGCATTTGGCTGTTTTGTGTATGTATGTAACAAATGTTATCATATCAAAAGACAAAAAATTCCTACTCTCAGTTTTGGTCCTTTAGTTGACTCCATGTACTTCATTAGGCATCTTCTAAAGAAAATTAACTAAGGCTATGGCATTATATACTATAAAGTTTGTTACGATTTATTTGCTTTATTATGATAGTTTTATAACTAAGTGGCTTTTTTTTTTTTTTAAGTTATATAATGTTGAAAAGTACCTACTGCTAAAAGTCTGCATTTGAACCATGGTGTTAAAAGAGAAGATATGCCTTGGGGCAATTTGTAATAATGCTGTAGTAAAAGTCAGAAATCAGACAGAGAGAATTGATCTGACACCTTTTCACTTCAGATGGCAAACTAAATGTATTCATGTTACTTTAATGATAAAATAGATACAATTTGAGATTAAATTATGTAGTATGCATAGTGTAGATTTTCCTTTCAATAATTAGTTTGCTTGTGGTGAAAATGTGGAGGAAAAA
Source organism: Dasypus novemcinctus (assembly GCF_030445035.2). NCBI lineage: Eukaryota > Metazoa > Chordata > Mammalia > Cingulata > Dasypodidae > Dasypus > Dasypus novemcinctus. The sequence goes on from NC_080673.1 coordinate 57,967,285, forward strand.
CCTTGTGAAACATGAGTAGAAACCCTAGAGGGTGTATTATATTTGGAAATAAAACACCTTTGTTTGCTGTGGAGATATGCTGGGCATGTTCCTGCTGTTAGAGTTTATACAGTGTCATGAAACCTATATTAGTCAGCCAAAGGAGTGCTGATGCAAAATACCAGAAACTGGTTAGTTTTTATAGAGGGAATTTATTTTGGGTAGTATATTACAGATTCCAGGCCATAAAGCATAACTTACTTCCCTCTATTTTCTATTTTCTAAGTCTATTTTCACCTGTTGGAGCAAGGTTCAGGCTTCCTGGGTTCTTCTGGGCTCAACTCCTGTTTTCTCCACGAGGTCAGCTGTAGACTATGAGGCTCTCTAGGCTCCGCCTCTCTCCACAAAGTCAGCTGTAGACTACCAGGCAAATGGCTCTGTCTTTTTCCGGGGGGCTCCAGTTTAAGGCTCCAGCTTAAGACTTTAGCAACAAACTTCAACATCAGAACTCCAATGTTAAGAACCCTAAACTCTGTCCTTTGGCATGCCTTTTATCTGTAGCCTCCACTCCTTGGTGCCCTAATTATGTGGCCCAATTAAAGCCTTCATCATAACTTAATCATGTCCAGATTCAGACCAGTTTACAAACATAATCCAGTATCTATTTTTGGAATTCATAACTATGTCAAACTGCTACAAAGCCAAAGAATGAATTGACTAGGAATGACATTTTACCAAGTAAGTATGGTCACTTTTGTAAAAAGAATGGAAGACCCACTCCCCCTCCCCCTTTGCTCTCTTCCATTCCCTAATCTTTTTTCTTTGTTTTTGAAAATCATTGGCATAGATCCTGGGTTCTTATGACTAAAAATGAGAAAACAGACCTTTGGTGAATGGAAGATCTAGTGCAAAAATGCTTGAAACTAAGTTTGTTAGGTTTGGCTTCCATGTTTCATTCTCTGTTACACATAGGACTTTAATTCCCCTCCCCCCCCAAAAGTACATTACGCACAATGATTTAACATGCTTTGTATACTCTAATACAAATACAGCAAAACAATGGGTACGTGATACTTTTTTATCCACTATTTGTATTTAATTTAATAATTTCTAAGTAAATGCTAGCTATGAAATTTCAAACAGAATCGTCTTCACATGCTGCCTATAAGATCCTACATCAATTTGAAAGAAGTAGAGTTTTGTGATCTCTCACGGTTATTTAATTGACTAGTTCTCTACCATACAAACTGATGGCACTTGTTATAACTCCACTTTTTTATCCTTAACTTTTAAGTCTTTAATGTAAAGTTTTGGGGTTTAAAAATTACATTACTTTAAATCTGCCAGACTCATTCTGCTACATTTGACTTTATCATTTTTAGGTAGTTTGCTAAGAAATAATATTTTTACTAAGGAATGTCTATAGTAACTACATTCATGTAAGAAAGGAGAACATATATGAAAATATAAATTTATCTGCTCTTCATGCAATAAAAATACAGAAAGAATAAACCAGAAAAAAATGAAAATGATTAACTTAAGAATGAGGTAAGCAGGTTATAAAATATAGGGGAATAGAATGAGGTAAAAAGGATAAAGAGACTTTGACAATGCTATATTTTTTGTATAATTCTAACTTTTATGATATCATTTTAATGATTAAATAAATGATTAAATAAATCATTACTTACATAAACAGCACAGTATTGTGAACATAAGTAACAACACTGAATTATATATTTGAATGTAGTTAAAAGGGACAATTTTACTTGTATATTGACACTAGAATACAAATCTTCAAAACACATAAAAAACAGGATTGTAAAACACAAACAGTGAACCTTAATAAAATCTCTGGCCCATAGTTAATAGTAGAGTTATAAAAATGTTCTTTCATTAATTATAACAAATGTACCACACTACTGCAAGTTGTGATTAATAGGGTGCAGTATGGGAAGTCTGTATTCTATCCATGTTTTTTCTGTAAACCTATAACATCTCTAAATAAATAAATAAAAAGAAATAATTAAAACAAAAATCCACCAGCATATAGGGGGATGCATGCAGTAAGAAATCAACCTAAGCAGCTATAAATGAACAATACAAACACACGTAAGAATGGTATGGAAGAAAAGATCTAACCTGTTACTTGGATAACCACTAATTTGAATAAATATAAGGAAAATGTACTAAAGGGAAATAGATGATCTACCCATTTTATAATTTAGTTAATAGATTTGTTTTCATGGGTGTATTAGTCAGCCAAAGGGGTAATGATGCAAAGTACCAGCGATCTGTTGGGTTCTATAAAGGGTAATTATTTGGGGTAGAAGCTTACAGTTACCAGGCCATACAGTGTAAGTTACTTCCCTCATGAGAGTCTGTTGCCTTACATTGGAGTAAGATGGCTGCCAATGTCTGCAAGATGCCATCCTTCCTTTACCTTTTAAGGCTCATGGTCCAGCTTCTTCCAATATCAGCTGTAGGCTGGCATAAGTCTCATCTCTCTCCCTGGTGTTCATTTCTCTCTGGGCTTAGGTACTCTGTTCTCTCCACAAGGTCAGCTGTAGACAATCAGTTCTCTCTCTTCTCAGAGCCTCTACACTGTCTATGGAGCTGTCTCTATTCCTCTATGTTCTTCTCCTGAGTGTTTATTCCAGGGGCTCCAGCTCAAAAACTCTAACTTCCTCTTCTGCCATGTCAATTTCTCTGAGTCCCAGCCCACCATGGGGGCAGGGACTCATAGTCTTACCAATGGTGCACTATCAAAGACTTAGTCATTATTTAATCAAGTAAAAGTGAAACCTCTGAAGACAATACAATTGAGCACACCTGGAGAAACAGACCAGTTTACAAACTTAATCTGATATCTATTTTTAGAATTCATAAACAATGCCAAAATGCTACAATGGGATTTCAGGTTATCAACTCTGACATTGTTCTTCTTTGTGTACTCTTGGATTGACCAGATCAGTAAATATACTGTGGATAATGAGAGCCAATCTCTCATTGTTAGGTAAACTGCCAGAAAAAGGAGATAAAAACAAGGGGGAGTCTTGAATGAGCACTGTGGTCATAGAGGGGAATCAGAGGTATCAGAATGAATACAAGATTTTCAATCAATTTGTAGATGTACTAAAAATAGATTGGGAAGTGTATATATATATGTGCCTACCTACATACATTTCACAAGTTTCTTAGCTCTGTCCATTAAGAAGGCCTAGATGCATCTAACTAGCAGTAAGTTGAGATTTGTTTAGTTTCTATACCAATTCTCCAATAAAATGAATCAGGACTCCTTAGAGAAATAACTGATTTCACACTTATTGTTGTGTTTGGCCAACCGATTCTAAAATGCATATAGAAAAAAATAGGAGGACCAGAGATAACCACAAGATTTGTGAAAACACCAATGATACAAGCATCAATACATTAAGAATTTCAGTAATTAATAGAATATATAATTGGAGTAAGGATAAATAAAAGGACTAAGGAAACCATACAAAGTAAAAAATGAAATTACGCCTCTAACTACAGCTGTGACTATCATCAATTTATCTATTTATTGCATACCAGCAGGGAAGAACTAATCTAATCTACATGATATTAATGAATAAGCATACACCATGTTTTCAATTCAAAAAATAGTTGATATGTTTATGAAACACTATGGGTACCATAATTAAGATACAGAACAATAAAACTAAATTTTATGATGGTCAACTGTGGTCTAAGCATCTGTCAAGGACTTTTTAGTAGTGTGGCATCCTATCAGAAGGGACAAGTATGGTTTGAGAGCAGGCATAGTGTTTTTATATGAGAAAGAAATATTTATTGGATTCAGAATGTAGAAAACAAAATAATTCAAGCTACAAATATTTAATTAACCAACTAGAATTGTGGAATATATAGCAAAGCACTTTTTCATTTTTTAAGTAATGTCTTTCAAACCTCCTGCCTGCATATACATCAAACAAATCTAATGGCATTTTCATTTTATATTTCTTTGAATCATCTCATTTTCTCAGTTCAGGTATACCTTTCTTTATTGCCCTTCACTTTATTGTACTTCACAGATAATGAATTTTTCACAAACTGAAGATTTGTGGCAACCTTGTGTCTAGTAAGTCTACTGGTGCAATTTTTCCAAAAGCATGTGCTCACTTTGTGTCACTGTAAGACATTTTGTTTATATTGACAATATTTCAAATGTTTTCATTATTATAATGTCTGTTATGATGGTCTGTGATCAGTTATTTTTAGTGTTATTATTGTAATTGCTTTGGGGTCCCATGAACTATGTCAATATAAGATAGAAAACTTAATTGATAAATACTGTATGTTTTCTGACTGTTCCAATGACAGGCCATTCCCTCATCTTTCTCTCTCTTCTTGGTCTTCCTTGTTCTCTGGGACACAATATTATTGAAATCAAGCAAATTAATATCAGTACAATAGCGTTAAACTGTTCAAATGAAAAGAACAGTCATGTATCTCTTATTTTAAACCAAAAACTAGAACTGATTAATCTTAGTGAGGAAGACATATAGAAAGCTGAGATAGGCCCAAAGCTAAGCCTCATGCACTAAACAGTTAACAGCATTGTGAATGCAAAGGAAAAGATCTTGAAGGAAATTTAAAATGCTACTCTAGTGAACAAAAGAATGATAAGAAAATGAAACGGGCTTATTGCTGATATGGAGAAAACTTACTGGTCTGTACAGAAGATCAAACCAACCACAACATTTCTTTACATCAAAGCTTAATCCAAAGCTGGGCACTAACACACTTGGATTCTATGAAGGTTGAGAGAGATGTGCAAGCTGCAGAAGAAAAATGTGAAGCTATCAGCAGTTTCTTTATGAATTTTAAGGAAAGAGGCCATCCCTATAACATAAAAACTCAAAGTGACACCCATAGCAACTGTTGATGCTGCAGTAAGATATCCAAAAGATCTACCTAAGGTAAGGGCTGAAGTTGGTTACACTAAACAGATTTCCAAAGTAGACAAAACAGATATCTATTGGAAAAAGATGTCAACTAGGACATTCATACCTAGACAAGAGAAGGCAATACCTGGGTTCAAATCTTCAAAGATAGGCTGATTCACTTGTTAGGGCTACTGTTGATGGTGACTTGAAGTTGAAGCCAACACTCAATTAGCATTCTGAAAATCTGTAGCAGTTTGATATTGTTTATGAGTTCCAAAAATATATATTGGATTATGTTTGTGAACTGGTCTGTTCCTCTGGTTATATTATATTGTATTGGATTCAGAAGTTTCATTTCTACTGTATTAAATAATGTTTAAGGCTTTGATTGTGCCATGGCAGTAGGATATTTAGTACTCACCCACCAAGAAGAGAAAATGACAAGGCAGAGGACTTAGTTGGAGTTTTTAATGCTGGAGTCCCAGGAAGTAAATATACAGAGAAATAGATATGTGAGGAAAGAGAGAAGGCTCCATTAGAATGGACAGAGGCTCTGGGAAGAGAGTAAGGCCAATCACCTGATAGTTTATAGCCAGTCTTCTGGAGCAAGCAGAGCAGTTGAGCCCTGAGAGGAGCTCCAGGAGAGGGTCAAGACTTATCCCAGCCTACAGCTGATATTGGAAGAAACTAGAACCACAGAGCCTTAAGAAGAAGAGAAAGGTGGGACCCTTACAAAGGTCAGCAGCCATCCTATTTTAACACATGGCAACAGACTTTGGTAAGGGAAGTAACTTATGCTTTATGGCCTGGTAACTGTAAGCTTCTACCCCAAATACATACACTTTATAAAAGCGGACAAATTTCTGGGACTTTGCATCAGCACCCCATGGCTGACTAATGCAAAATCCTAGGACCCTTATGAATTATGCTACAGGTATTTTCCTATAGGAAGTCAAAATATCAACATCAATAGTAGTTCAGAAGAAATTGATTCCAACCCTCATAGATGACCTTGAGGGGTTTAAGATTTCAGTGGAGAAAGTAACTGCAGATGTGCAAATAGCAAGAGAACTAGAATTAGAGTGGAGCCTTAAGATGTGTTGAATTGATGCAATTTCATGATAAAAAACTGAACAGAGGAGGAGTTGTTTCTTTTGAATGATCAAAGAAAATGATTTCTTGAGATGGAATTTTCTCCTGATGAAGATGCTGTGAACACTTGAAAGATCTCAAAAGATATAGAATATTACATAAACTTAGTTGCTAAAGTAGTGGCAGCATTTGAGAGGATCGTCTTTAATTATGAAAGAAGTTCTACTGTGGTAAATTGTTATCAAACAGCATCTCATGCTATAGAGTAATCTTTCAGGAAAAGATGAGTTAATAAATGTGGCAAATGTATTGTCTTATTTTAAGAAATGGCTATAGCCAACCCAACCTTCAGCAACCAACACCCTGATCAGTTAGCAGCCATCAATATTGATCAACACCATCCACAAGTAAAAAGATTACAGTTTTATTGAGGCCCAGATAATGGTTAGCATTTTTATATTATGGAATGTACATTTTTTCAAGACAATGCAATTGCATATGTAATAGCATTCAGTATAGTGTAAACATAACTCTTCTATGCACTGAAAACCAAAAATAAAAGTGTGCAATTTGTTTTATTGTGATATTTGTCCTATTATGGTGTTCTGAAACTGAGACTGCAGCAGCTCTGAGGTATGACTGTATTAAAAACAAAAAAAAGGTCAAATTTAACCAAAACTTTATCTCTCATGCTATCAGAAACTTCTACTTTCCTACTACAATCTCAAAAGCCTGCAGTGGAAAAAGTAGGATAATAGTAGTTCTGGTCAAGAGTTTGAATCTCTGTCTTTTTAGTTTATTGTTTGTTTTACTCTTCTCCTTTTTTTTATCTTCTTCCCCATTTTGAAGGTTTCTTCTTGCTCCTCCAAGGTTTTGAGAATGGGGGGATTGATGGTAAGTGCAACAAAGATGAATAGGTCTTATGTAATTTGTTGTGTCAGGATACTCATTTATATTATGAGTTGTTTGTTACATTTGAGTTTTCTATGAGGCTTACCCATCTCTTACCTGCAGTTTCTAGTTTTGGGTGATTTCTCCACTAACCAGCTACTTACTATTTCTCTTGTAAGCTTCTGACTTCTGGTGGTCCATCCCAGGCTTTGAATCTCCTCTGGAGCAATGACCCTCAAAACTGGCCTTGTGACCATAGTTCTTTTCAAGAAGGCTCAATTACTTCTACTCACTTCTTACATGGACAACAGGACCAATCACCTTTTCTCTACTATCTGTGTGAGTGCAAGTTGCTTCTCTGAGGCTGTATCTCTTCATTCAGATATCAGAGGCAACTGAAGCCGTTTTGTTGCCTTGGGAATTTTCATAGGAAAGCCAGGCATGACCCTTTTCATTCACACAAACTCTGGGGACATAAGCCAAGATCTTTCAACTTACTCTCTGCAAGTTTTCTTTAGAGACAGTGTCAGCCAAAAAATGCCACTCAAAATCCATCAAGGTTTGAGAGGTCAATCTCATTCCCCTGAAAGTATTCCCATGCTCTATAAATTATATTCTTGGAGCAAAACCAGATACAATAAGGAAAGTCCCATTTCACATTACATTACTCATACAAAAGTATCTACCTATTATTATGCTAGTAATAAGAACTTTAAGGCTTTGAAAAATTAGTGGCAAGCACTGGTTGCCTGTAAAAACCAATATAAGCATTTTTACTCTATCTACTTAAACTGTCATTTTAAATCAATAAAATCAATCTGTTTTTAATGGAACAGTAGTAGTTTCTATATTCAGTTAGTTGTCTGACTGTATTGAATGAGATATAAGAATAACAGAAGCAGAACAACATATGAGTGAATTCTGCACTGTTCATTTTATTTATGAAAAGGAATAAAATAATTTATATTTTGATATATATTTAATTTCTGGTTCAATACGACTCAATTTATTTAAATGATGACTAAATTTTTTTCTTTTATGGAATTGTTATATTTTGTAGGTGTTCATTAGGCAGAGACTGGAGTCATAAGCATTTTAATTATATTTGTCCAAATATTTTAATTCATATGAACTCTACTGAATTGACTAGTTTTCCTGAGACTGTTAGCTTTGTCTGTAATCCTACATAAAAGCCATTTGATTCTATTCTCCACAAGGTTTTAAAAATAATCAATAAAAGACAGAACTTTTAAGATTTGGGCCTAAATCCTTTTTATTATAATTGAATTAGTTCACCCAGTCTTGACCTAGAAAAGTCTTTGTAATTTTCTGTTCAGCTTTCAAAAGTTGTTGCATTACATAATTAGAAAGAGAAGTAATAAAATAGACCCTTTACTTAACAATATTATTTTAAAGAAACATCACTGAATTAGTCTACAATGCACTGTTGACAAAATAAATTAATAACAATGGAAAGCTCTGATTTGAAGGATCGATTGCTAAAGTTTCATTTAAATGTAAATTTAGACAAAACTTAGATAAAAATAGCTAAAGTAGCCTTGTTGCTTAAATATTGCCTTGTTTAAATCTTTTTCAAACAAAAGTAAAATCAAACAGATAAGTTTCTAACTCACAAAGCAGAGTATTCTTCTTTAAAATTTCTCATTATTATAATAGGTGATACACTATTTAAACATAGCAATAGAATTCCATTTTTTATTGTTCTTTACTCGTTAAAGGAAATTTTACTGACGTGTACTTCTCCACACTTTAAAAACTGGTAAGAAAACTAAAGCAGCCTGGTGAAAATGGTATTTTGTGATATTATTGCAGAACTCATGTCAAGTGGACTTAAACTGGACATTATAATTTATGCTGAGTTTCTCTCTAACTCTCCATTTTCCCAATCAGTTTCATAGGCAGAGGGCTGTGCCAAGCTATTACACATCTGTGGAGGAACTTCTATTTGCAAATGAAGAAGGACGCACAGATGTAGAAATTATATGACCCATTCAAAGAGTTAATATTTGGAGGGTCAAAACACCTCACACAGTTGTTACAAGTTTTCATAGGAATTTGACTAGAAAAAATTCACAATCTTTCATGCACATTTTATAACAACAAAAACAAAAATTCCATGGCAAAACTCCTCTCCTCGCCAATGCAATTTGCTCACAAAGCTGTATGGCTCATACCTCTATACTTATTAACAACAACAACAACAAAATACAAAGACCAAAGGGAATTAAATGCTATACCCTGATCTTTAACAATAAGATCTTCATCAAAATGGGCTGAAATCGTCTTATAGTCTTATTTAGACAAAATAGACTTAAACTGGGCACTGAAGTAAATGAAGATTTGCAATATAGTGAAGGAGAACAGCTTAGAAGCAGGTGGAGGCATGTGCAAGTGCTCTAACAAGGAAATGGGATGACATGTTAAGTGGGCAATGAAGAAATCACCTTCTAGGGAAGAGTTTATACATTAGAGGGGTGTGGAGAATGTTATGAAATTGGTCAAGTGGATTAAGACTCCAGAAGACATTAATTTCAGTCATGATGTAGTAGTAAGAATACTAACACCAATATCAGGTAACGTATATTATCTACAATAAGTCAACCTTATAGAAAAAAAAAGAATGAACATTATCTCATTTATACTTCATAACTAAGTAATAGAAAAGGTAATGTTATTACCTCATTTTATTAATTAACAGTCTTAGATATGTTAAATATTTTCCAAGTATGCAAGTGGTAGCCAAGGGCTCAAACTCTAGTCTAACTAATATCAAGACCTAAGAGCATAGTATGATACTTTTTCCTACAACTTAAGGTTTCTTTGGACTGCCCTTGGCGCATAAAAACATTCAGTGAACATTATTTTCATTACTATAATCAATGCGTTTATTGTGAATACCCTTCTCCTGATTAGTGATTTGCTTAATAGTAGCAAAATCAGGACTAGAATTTTCTGATACCGTCTCCAATGAATGAGCTTTGTGTCTTAAAATACAAACTACAATAATTGTCATGTCTTGTGCAACTATTATATGTCATATAAATTACATAGAGGATCTCATATAATTTATTTCTAATAGCAGTCATATGATAATATTAACAACCTTTTAAAAAGGGAAAAAAAGAAAAGAAACTGTATTGAATATTTGCCAAGTACAATGCACTATACCAAGTATTTCATGTGCATATTTTATCAGTCAAATAATACTATTCTCATTTACATAGACACCTCTACAAGTTTAATATCTGTTTACTATTATAGTCCTAATAAAAGAGTAACATGGGACTCAACAATTTTATACATATTGCTTAAAGTAACATGATATTAAGTAAATTAGGATGTAGAAATACAAGGATCAAATCATTTCCCAAGGTGGAAAGAGCAAATAGAAAATAGGGCTGAAATTCAAATCCCAAATTATCTAGGACAAAAACTGGGAGGTTTAATGGTGTGAACAATATAAATTAGTCAAGGTAAGGGTTCTTCATGGAACTTACAGATTTTTAGGGCATGCCTTCAATTCAATGACCATATATGTAATATAAAAATACATCAATAGCAGAAAGGAGAGATCCATGTCCTATGAAATGGTTCAGTAGGGGCACTAATTCATTTCATAGAAGGGAGAATTTTTTGATGATATGGGGGTTCAGTAAGTTCTGAGGGAAGGAGTAAAAATTGCAATGGGTGACAGGAACATTTGATATTTAAGTCCTAGTTTAAAGCAAAAGCTAGAAGAATAAAAGAATATAGAATTCTGTTTGTCTTGGCTCACCAGTACAAACTCTGCCATTATTTGAGTTAAAGAGAAAATGAGCTTGTATTTTTCTAGAAACTGGGTGACTGGATGGGAGTAGAAATTAAGGGGACATTTCTTCTTTCAAATGAGTTAACATGATATTGTCCTTAGGTGAGAACATAATCATGATGATATGGCTGTGCACTAAATGCATGTACTCCCTGCTAGGGTCACCACTGAGTTGTCAGTTTATCTTCTAGCAAATGCTTCTGTAAAAAAGAGCAGCAAAATGAAATGCTCATATATCCCAGTAACAGTTTAACCGGTTTTACTTGCGTGGAGGTTTAGTGAGCCATTGTAGTTGCTGAACACTAAAAACGTTTGTTGTTGTTATTTAAGAGCTATCATTGTCTGCTGAGAGTCTAATAAACTATGTTACTCTGAAACCTACTTATAGAAATGCAAGAAATCAAAACAAATTTACTATTTGGCATACATCCTTGAATATTCATATAATAGTTAATATTCTGTTATTTCCTGGCTGCTTCTATATTGTGACTGATTTTTTTCTTAATTTTGGGATGAGATCCATCTTACAAAGAAATCAGATATTTACTAATTCTATTATGCCACAAAGACATACCTTTAATGGACTTAAGATATTAACAGTTCTCATTATCAAAATATGTTCTAAATCTGTACGAAATATCTCTACGAATAATTAAGCTCATTCATTCTGCAACTTATTTTTCTTCTTTAAGCCATAGAGTTTGATTTACTTGGCAGGTCTATTGGTCATTTTATAATTCCTTCTTAGCTGGTTACATGAATTAAAATTTCTAATACATTAGAGTATTTCTTGAAGTGTTCTTGCTGGCTTAGTTAAAAAACCTTACTTATTCATGGTCACAAACAACAAAGTTGAATTCAGAAGAGTTTACATGCCATGCAATTTTGTAATAAAAGTGTAATGACACCTCCTTGACATATGTACATATCGCTATCAATGCACACATTCTAATTTATAATTTCAATTATGCTACAAACATTGCATTAGTTTGCTATTTAATGAAAATCCATCACTACTATAGGTTTTTATGGTCAAACAGAAAAAATATATATCCTCAATACACATGCATATTCACTTCAACATGCTTTCTTCTCACTGTTGAGTATTTAATGGTGAATAAAGTTTCCTTTGACTTTCTAGCAATGTCCATCTTCTTCTGAATCATTTTAATATAGCTAGAGACAAAATCTCACTGTTTTTCATAATTCCATGCCTTACAATTAGCCAACCAATTTTATTCACTGTTTAAATTGCTTTTTTCCCCACTTTAAACATTTTTTAAAAGACACTTTGATTACATAAATGTTACAGAGAATATATAGGGAATTCCCATATGCCCTGCTCCCTACACTTCCCACATTTTCCCACATTAGCAACATCTTTCATCAGTGTGATACATTCATTGCAATTGATAAACACATTTTGGAGCATTGCCACTAAGCGTGGATTATAGTTTACATAATAGTTTACACTCTCTCCAACTGGACTCTGTAGGTTATGGCCGAATACATGGTGGGCTTATGTCTGTAATGTCATTCTGGATGACTTCCAAGTCCTAAATATGCCCCCCTATTGCACCTGTTTTTCCCTCTCCCTAACTCTAGAACATCCTTGGGTCACAGCCTTCACGACTGTGGTAATTCTTCCATTGCTAGAATAACAATAAGTCCATAGTTGAACACTAGAAAGTTTATTTAAGTCCATAGTTTGTTCCTCAATCCTGAGGACTCTGGGATGGTGATGCCCACTCCACCATTGTTGAGGGTCTTCAGTCCCATATATCTGAAGGATGGGACTTGGTTGCTTGCTGTTGTAGGCACTCTCAGTACCTTTGCATGTTGTTTGTCCATCATTTCCTCCCCATTGGTTGTCCTGGGTGAGTCCATTGAACTGGAGAGTAGGTGCCACAACTGTGTTGAGATTCAGGGCTCAGCTGGCACATGGATAGCCCAAAGATTTAAGTCTCTTGGATGTATATCTACCAAGTCTAGTACTAATTATAGATTCAGATAGAAAGAAGAGTCATGCATAAGGGAACCACTGCTGAGTCTGACTCTGTCACACTGGGGAGCATAAATGCCAGATTATGGCCTACTGGCATGGAGTCAAATTCCTGAGCTGTCTGCACTGACTAGTGTCTGGGTGTCTCCATATCCCTGAAGAGATTTGCTATTTGGGGTAGTATCTTCTTTGGTTGTCAATGAGATACTTTTGAGATGTGCATAATTTCAATACCTGGGATGACCTCCTGACTCACCTTGAAGTCTCTTGGCCAGACTAACTCATTTGTCTTTAGCTTTCTCACTTTTGGTCAAGGTCCTTTCTTTTCCCCTCACATGCATTGCTTGTTGGTACCAGGGTCCTTCCTGGGAGTCATGTCCTACTCTGAGGGTAAGTTATTGCTGTTACATGCTGAGGCTGGCGTAGAGAGAGACAACATTTGAGCAACAAGGAGGCTCCCAGTTGGTATCTCTTAGCACCCAACATCCCTAGGCTACATTTTAATTTCAAGATAACCAAAAGAATATCAAATTCCCAGCCTAGGGAACTCTGCCACGTTTTCTAATGGAACAAAAAGAATGTCTCAAATAAGGGACAATGACTTTTGAAGGAGGATGGTCCATTGATGGACCCTTGATATTGATGATTTTGCCTATGTGCCTTTGCCTTTTGAAAGCTGAGTATGTAAAACATAAAAGATATCCTCTAAAAATCTTCTAATTGGGAAAGAATGTAGCTCAGTGGTTGAGTCGCTAATTCCCATGTACGAGTCCCTGGGTTCAATCTCCAGTACCTCCTAAAAAATTTTTTTTCTAACCTTTGTTTCTTGCAATAATTCTAAGGGCTGAATTAGGTTAATCCAATCCCTGCCCTCTCCAGTTTTTTATCACACTCTCCAAGATGTGCTAGTGACTTAATTCTATAGACTCTTTGAAGATACAGAGTTTTTAAATGTGCAATTGTTCTAAATCATCAGAAGACTTTTTGTCATATTTTCTTAAAATCAGATCATTCTTCAAACAAACAAACAAAAACTTCTTGGTGACCATTTTACTTTACATTTACATTTTTAATTTTTTTCACATAAAATTGTTTTTATACAATATATAATTTATAGAATAATTTTATATAATATGGAACAATGAACAAATATGATGCATTTCTTCCATCCTCATGTTTAAGTTCACTTGAAAAATAAAATATTTAACTTCCTTATATGCATACTTATTGTGAAAGATTTGAAAATAGTTTATGACCCTGTGATTTTGTTATAGGTTTTGAGCTGCTCTCAGATTCTAAGGTGCTAAGCTTTATTATAAAGAATGACATTCTTATCACATTAACATTTCAGAAAATATGAGGCCAAAAACAGAAAGAAAAAGATACAGAATAGTCTCCCTAAGGAACACTGTACTTCACTCACAGAAAATGACTGCAGAGGTATGCCATTTAGAATTCCTGCTGAACAGGAACACATTTTTCAGAGATATGAGTCTGTGCCATGTTGCCAAAACACATATTTTCAAACATGTACTCACAAAGTGGAGTCCAGAAATTCTATTCCTAAATTCATGGTTTGATAGGGCAGCTTATTCAAATGGGATTTTAATTGGGACATTTAATAAAATGGTCAGGATTTGGTTAGGAAAGCTATGAACTCACTTTTGACATACCTGCAAAGAAATTTAATGCAATAAGTTGACTTGCAAATTCAATGGAAATGACAGAAGTATAAAAGTGGGCCTTGTTTCATCTTATTCAAAGACCAGAATATGTGGGGAGCAAGGTCTTATTCCTCTAGCAGGAGACCAAGTCTGCTTCCATCTAAGACTGTTGCTGCAGGAGCATTGTCGTCTCTCTTGCCTTCCTCATTGGAGTTAGCCAAGAAGCACCAGTAGCCCAACGCTTGAATAACTGAAGTATTTGAAGTAGAATGAGACTAACCTTACTCCATGGCTCAGATGCTACTACTGATTCCCATTGGCAGACCTAGCAAGGATTCTGCTCGCAAAAGATTCTGGTCCTTTCTATAACCCTGATATTTCAGTTAGTGACAGTACCAATTACCGAAAATTTCAGTGAAACATTAGTAGTCCCAAAGCAGAAATGTTATTTGGGAAAAGAAGTCATTCCTAATAAAATTACAGTGCCAAGCAATCGCATAATTCTTTTATAAATTAGCAATAAATAAGGGTTTATGTGTCATAATATTATTTACAACCATGTATGCACCTATTTATAAGCTCATGATCTACAATTTGTACTGGGCTCAACTAGGAAGATTTTGCTTGTCTTGCTTGCAGCTGCAAGCAAGCTGTAAGAGTCTGAGATGGCTTCATTCACATCTTTGGTAGTTTATTGTGTCAGTTGGCTGGAAAACTTAAGGTGTTTTCCATGTGACTACTCTAGCTGGGTAGCCTTAGAACCTTTATACCATTGTAGTTGAGAATGTACAATAACATAGCCTCTTTGAAAAAGAGTTTGGTGATTTCTTAAAAAGATAAATATAAATTTTTCCTATAGTTAAGCAATTCCACCTCTGGGAATCCCATTCCAAAGAAATGAAAACATATATCCACATAAAGACTTTTATGTAAATATTTATAGCATCATTATTCATAAAAACTAATACTACTGGAAATAACTGAAATGTCCATCAATCAGCTAATGTATAAACAAATGTGGTATAGCCAGATAATGAAACAATTTTCAGCAATAAAAAGACACAAAGGACATTCTACAATATGAATGAACTTGAAACACATTTATACAAAAGACCACATATTAAATGATTCCACATAAATGAAAGAGCAAATCTCTGAAGACAGAGAGTAGGTTAGTAGCTCCCTGTGACTATATGTGGAAATGAGATATAACTTCAAATGATCATGAAGGATCTTTCTGGATTAATGGAAATGTTTCAAGTTGGATGGTAGAGATGGTTATACAACATTGTATATTTACTAAAAATCATTGAACTGTACAATTAAAACAGCTGTCTTTTATGGTATGCAAATTATACCTAAATAAGTTAGCAAAAAGTGGCATTCTTTTCTTGAACATCGTGATTAGGTGGTTTAAATAAAATAAGTAATTATGTATTTAATAGAGTTTATTAATTTTCTTTTCTCTGACTTACATAAAGTCAATTAGTTTTAATATTTAAATTTTAAATTTCCATAATACAAAAGTTACATAATTTTTTGTCTACAATGATTTGGATTGTGATTACCAGTTGTTTTAGGTCACCAAAAAGCTGTTGATGCAAAGTCCCAGATATGAGTTGACTTTTAAAATGGGAATTTTATTTAAGGTAAAACCTTTCAGTACTGAGGTTGCAAGATGTTCAAATCAAGGCATCAGTAATTTTGGTCACACTTTCTCACCAAAGTCAGCTACTGGTGATCCTTGGGTCCTAAGACATGGTGAAGCAAGATGGCAGCCAATCTTGGCCAAGGTCCCTACCTTCCCCTCTGGGCTCATCATTTCTTGGAGCCCAACTATGGGCAAGCAGGCATAAGGCTTGTCTCTTTTCAGGCCTTCTCTCAGTCTTGGCTGCTCTAGATTCTTCCCAAGTTCAGCTGTGGACTATCAGGCATATGACTGGGCTTGCTTCCTTAGGCTTGAGCTTCTCCATGGGCCCAGAATCTTGGGAGCTCTGTTCTTAAGCCTTGGCTACCAGCGATCTTTAAGTCCTCTTCCATGTGACTGATTGAAAGTTGTATTCTTTCTCTGTGTGTGTCTCTCTCTCTTTGTTTCTATTTATATAAGACCCCGCAGGAGGGCAGACTCAACCTGAGTCATGCTTTCCTGATGTAGTTCAGTCAAAATGGTCTTACACCCATAAAAATGGATTAGTTCAAGAAAACAATCATTTTCTTTTTGGGATTAATAAAATAACTTTAAACTGCCACACCAGTATTTACCATATGATACATCAATACTAACTAGAATTTTAATATAGTTTCATTAAGTTTTAAATTTAATAATGCAAATTAATTCAAATAATTTAATTTAATAATTAAAATTGAATTAAGTTATGAATTTAATAAATGGGGCACTATTTTTATTTTAAACTTAATTTTGAAATTCATATGTATATCTTTTTATCAATATAAAAACAAATTCAAAAAATAAAAGTAAAAAATTCAGAATAAATAGGCTAAATTATTTTTTATTAAAACTTTTATTTAAAGTAAAAGTGTATCAATTTAAAACTAAAGAATGGCAAAACAGGAATCAAAATATCTTTTTTTCCCCTACTTTCATAGTATGTGTGCAACTAATTGTAACTAAAGTTACTATTCTTGTATTATCATTTCTAAACCACTCTAAACACAGTCCATTAGTGGGACACTTATTGCTTTTAGAGATTGTGAAATATGAAAAATTTAATTTAATATTCCTACTGATATACACGTAGGGAATGTTTAAAGCTTAGCAATCATAAATCTCAATTTGGCCTATCCTTGTAACATGTTGAAACATTGCTGTAAAGGTATATTTAATGGTATTTCCTAGGATATGTAAAGATTCCCATAGGGTATGAACATTTAGAAAACTTCACTACTTGAATTTCAAATACTTTTTCCCACCATAATTTTATCTGAGTCTTGTTATGAAGGAAAGCAGCTTTCCAGAGACTGTTAAAGGGTGTGAGCAGCATCAAATGGTCTATTTTATTGACCTAAAATACAGTGACCTATGATTGAAGGCAAAAATAGATATGTGTGATAGAAGGAAAATGGGATTCATAAATTAGGACTTAGTCTAGACAGGAAAAATTATCTTAATCTGTAAGAATTGAGGGTTATATTCTACATTCAGACGCATACTTGCCATAGATACCAGTCTGAATAACCTGTAATTAGAAGAAAATTCTTTCAATATTTTTACAAAGCACTAATTTCAACAAGCTTTTTAAAGATATTGCTATATATTCCCCTGGACCAGGTAAACTCTGTTTGACTGTGATATCAATACTCAGATGTTTGGAGAAAGCAAGTTGAAGAAAGTGGTACCAATATCCAATTCTATCTTATAAAGACATATTTATTATGAGATGTACTGTTATTCTAATACTGAGCTAAGCATGCAAAGGATGCATAGTGAGTGATAATCTATTCCAGTTTGTACCTATGCTGGTCAAATTTTGGAGAATAGAGTAAAATTACCCTAGGTTTTTCCTTTATGACAAAACATACATTTATTTCTTATATTTCTCAACTGAACTGACCAAGTACTAGCTTAACATTTTAGTGAAAATAATACAATTTTTTAATTTATGCAGTCACAATCAAGCATTCAAATTGTGCTAAGATTACTTTTCAATAATATTAGGATTAGTCAAAGATGAGTCAGACAATTGATTGTATTAATACATACAACACATGAAATGGTGCATCTACTATTGAATAGATATATACCCAATAAAAATAACCTAGTTTTCATCAAAGAAGTAAATGTTTCTAAAATAAAATATTTTATAAAAGCTATGACTACTAAAGTCTCACATTTAAATGCAGGTTACCTTTCATTTTAAGAGGGTTTTTAATTTTCCATTTGATATTTTGTTTCATTGTGAGTAAAAACGTTAGAAAGAAATCCAATTATAGACCATGTGATTAAAAAAATAATAGCATTGAAATGTGATATACCAAGCATGAAGAACACTTTAGAAAGTTAGATTTTAAAATGTCATTTTGGAAATAGAGCTATAAATAAAATGGAGTGTTGGGAAGGGCATTCAATTCATTGGAATTCTTTGAGGGAAATTTCTAAATGTACTGCTCCCCAGTTCACATCCTAGACAAATTAAATAAAAATTTCTAAAAGTGCGGTCTACACATCAGAATATTAGAAATATTTTCAGGGAGATTATAATGCGTTAATTGGATTCAGACTCACTTCTCAATTTAAATAAATTAGAACATGCTATATCCAAGAACTTAGTCTGATGTAGCAAAATAAACTTATGTTTTGGTTTACTAAAGCTGCTGAAATCAATATACCAGACAGTGGGAGGCTTTGAAAATGGGGATATATTAGCTTAAGAGTTTACAGTTCTGAGGCTGTGAAAAATGTCCCAATCAAGTCATCAAAAGGAGATGCTTTCTCCCAAAGACTGGCAAATCTGGTAAAGGTACATTTGTAATGGTACATTTGTAAAGGTACATGGCAGTGTCTGCATGTCTCTCCATTCTCTTCCAGGTGTTGTTGCTTTCAGGTTCTGTCTTCCAGGGTTTTCTCTCTCTCTCTCTCTTTGAATTATATTTGCATATAAAGGACTCCAGTAAGAGCATTAAGACTCACCCTGGGCCACACCCTAACTGAAGTAACCTAATTGAAAGGCCCTACTTCCAATAGGTTTACACCCACAGGAATGGATTAACTTTAAAACATAATTTTCTGGGGTCCTTATAGCTTCAAACCATCACCATTTTCCTATTCTATTTTGTGGTGCATTTTGTCTTATAAATACTATTGTCTTTTCTGCTCACTTGTCTGTATGTAAATTTCCCTGATGCCTCAGCTACAGTATATGTTTGTTTGTTTTTTTTTAAGATTTATTTATTTTTCTCCCCTTAACCCCCCACCCCAGTTGTCTGTTCTCTGTGTCTATTTGCTGCGTCTTCTTCGTCCGCTTCTGTTGTTGTCAGCTGCACGGGAATCTGTGTTTCTTTTTGTTGCGTCATCTTGTTGTGTCAGCTCTCCATGTGTGCGGCACCATTCCTGGGCAGACTGCACTTTCGTTCATGCTGGGCGGCTCTCCTTACGGGGTGCACTCCTTGTGCATGGGGCTCCCCTACATGGGGGACACCCCTGCGTGGCAGGGCACTCCTTGAGGGTATCAGTACTGTGCATGGGCCAGCTGCACACTGGGTCAAGGAGGCCCAGGGTTTGAACTGCGGACCTCCCATGTGGTAGACTGACGTCCTAACCAGTGGGCCAAGTCCACCGCCCAGTACATGTTAATATATATCAGGCATCTATTTACACATGAGACTAGTGATATCAGGATAGATAACTTTTAAATGAGATGATCTTAATTTGATTAAGTGTTTATGTCTTCAAGTTGTTTGTTTAAATTATGCTTAACAGCATAGTTTAATTTGGGGCCTTAGGAATAAAATATAATTTGGGAAATATTCTTTCTTGGTTTGAAAATATTTACTGGATGATTACTCAGTTTTACAGTTCAACTCTCAGTTGTAGTTAAAGATGAATGGGACTAAGTCCCTCATGCACCTTTCATTCTTGATAGGATTATAAAGGGTAAACAAATATGTAGATTTCTCAGGTATTGGTAAATGTTATGAAAGCAATTAAGTACCGCAAAAAATTAGACCAACATTCTTAAATAAAGTGCCCAAGGAAGGCACAAATGAATAGCAATATTTGATCTGAGACCCAAATTGTTTATGTGGGTTCATTGTTCAAGTTCAAAAAGCTGCTATCCAAAATATATCTATCCAGTAAATTCCAAGTTACTATTTTCATGCAGCTCCAAATACATATTGATCTGCCATACCTAATGTTTATGAACTGCCATGAGTGAGCAACATGAATCTAATTTGATTTCCATCCTCTTAGTCAAAATAGTGGTATTCATTTAGTAAAACAATTTCACAAGGATTTTAAAATTTATTTTGGGAATCAAGTAAAAGATATATTGCTGGATTCCAAAGAGCATTGTATTAATAGTAAGCAAGTTAATTTTTTGTTGTTCTTCTTCATTTGATATTTTTATTTTTAAAGATATTTAGATTAAATAAATGATAGAAAAATATTTAGGGGATTTCCATATGCCTCACTCCCTACAGTATTAGTCAACCAAAGGGGTGCTGATGTAAAGTACCAGAAATCTGTTGGATTTTATAAAGCATATTTATTTAGGGAAGCAGCTTACAACTACCAGGCCCTCCAAGTCCAACTCAAGGTACATAGAGGTACATTCTTAGAGGTCATTTGAGCAAGATGGCTGGTGAAGTCTGTGAATGTTCAGCCTTCCTCTTTCTCTTAGCTCCATGGTCTGAACTTCTTCTAGTATCAGCTATAGGTTTGTATAAGTCTTCTCTCTCTCACCAGGACTCATTTCTTCCCTGACTCAGCTGTTCTGGTCTCTCCACAAGATCAGCTTTAGGTTATCAGGATCTCTATCTTCCTGAGTTCTCTGTCATGTCTATGGACCCTTCTCTACTCATCTGTGTTTTCCTCCTGTTTATTTACTTCCCAGGAGCTCCAGCATCAAAACTCCAAACTCACTCTCTGCCATGTAATTTTCTCTTGATGAGCAGGGACTCAACATCCTATTGACATGGCCCAATCAAAGCCCTAAGCATAATTTAATCAAGTAAAAGTGAAACCTATGAATTTAATATAATCAAAGGGAAACATGCCTTGTCCAGGGGAACAGACCAGATTACAAACATAATCAAATGTCTGCTTTTTGGAATTCAATTAAGAATGCCAAACTGCTACACCCACATTAATGGCATCCTTTATAGGTATGGTACATTTATTACAATTAATGAACATGTATTGGAGCATTGCCACTAAGTGTGGATTATAGTTTAAACTCTCTCCTGCACAATTTTTTAAGTTATGACAAGATATATAATGACCTATGACCTATGTCTGCCATTGCAGTCATTCAGGACAATTCCAATGTCATGAAAATGCCCCCTTATTACACCTATTTTTTTCCTTCTCCTTCCCTGAGAACTTCTGGTGGCTACTGCCTCCACATCAAAAGCAAAAGTTCTTCCATTGCTGGAATAACTATAAGTCTATAGTAGAACAACAGTAAATCTACTCTAGCCCATCATTCATTCCCCAATCCTAGGATTCTGGGTGGTGATGCCCACTCTGCCTCTAACTGAGGGGGCTTAATTCCTGTGGGGCAGATGAATGATACTATCTTGCTTGTGGTGGTAGATTCTCTCTGTTCCTTGGGATGGTCATTGTCAATTACCATTTCCTTTTTAGTTGTCTTGGGTAAATCCAATTAACTGTAGAATAGGTGATGCAACTCTGTTGAGATTCAGGGCCTGACTGGCACTTGGACAGCACAAAGATTTAAGTCTCTTGGACATAAATCTATCAACTCTAGTACTAACTGTAGGTTTAAATGGAAGGAGCAGAAGAGCCATGTGTAGGGAAAACACACTGAGTCCAACTCTGTCCTACTAGAGAGTGTAAATTCCAAAGTAGGGCCCCACTGGAAGGGTGCCAAACTCCTGAGATGTCAGCCCTGCCTTTAGTGTCTGGGGTGTCCCTGAGCCCTCAGGAGCCCTGCTATATGAGGCAATATTTACTGTGGCAGTCAATGAGGTACTGGTGAGATGTGCAGAAGCATAACTTCTGGAATGTCCTCCCAACTCACTTTGAAGTCCCTTAGCTATATAAACTCATTTATCCTTACACGTTTGCCCTTTTGGTTAAGGTCTTTTTCTGGTTGCATTGTTAGCTGGTGCTTGGTAGTAATCCCCTCAGTGCCAGGGAGGTTCATACCCAGGAGTCATGTCCCACACTGGGGGTTGGGGGAGTGTAATGCATTTATATACTGAATTTGACTTAGTAAGAAGCCATGTTTGAGCAACCAAGAGGTTCTCAGGAGGTAACTCTTAGGCAACCTATGTTACTAGGCTACTTTTCAATTTCAAAAGCAAAGATTCTAAAGTACAATGATCAATATCAAGAGTCTGTCAGTAGTCCATCCTTCTTTGCTAGTCACTGCCCCTGTACTCAGGGTATTCTTGCTGTTCCATTAGAGTATGTGGCAGAACTCCCCAGGATGGGAATTCGATATTCTTGCAGTTACTGTGTGGATCTCCACCCACCATGACAATGCCTCTGGAACACTTGAATGCTTTCAAAAGCATGTTCATTTAAAGCCCTTCATCTTGATCTGAAAATTAAGTAGCTCTGGTAAGCCTCAATTTACCTTCCAATCCTATTATAAATTGCAATGGTATTAGTACCTTTCTTAATACTTTTTTAATGCAATTGATGGAAAAGGATTTATTTTTTGTCTTCTGAATTTTTGCAAATATATGTATTTTTTTATTTTTAAAGAAGGTTTAGATTACATCTATATTACACTTTCCCACATTTACAACATTTTTCATTAATGTGGTATATTTTATAATGCTTTTTAAGTGGGCAGCTGTTCAGGCAATGCAAGGAACTAGTGAAGAATAGTAGAGAAGGGATGAAGTGTAAAAATTTTGGTCTTAATAGTCAAATAATATTATATTCCAGGACAGTCTAACCCTGAAAATATGTAGCTTATACTTGATCAAGTAGTATCATTTATGCTAACAAACAAAATGGACTGTAATTGTGGAAATGAAATATTGTAATTATATTATTATTATTGTTATAAGTATCATTATAACTTAGTTAACACATTCACATCTGTTCTAATTTGCATGATAAGTGTATCATTCAACCTACCCCAGAAAATTAATATAAATTATATTTTCTTTCTCTTTTACAAATGATATATTTTCAAATAACTTATTTAGTATCTATTACATAAATTAGAGATAAATTCAGACAACTTTGAAAATTCAACCTAGTTCATTTAACATTTCAATTTCAGGCCAATTGTAATAATTCATGCATTGGGCAAGTAATTAATTTTACAGTGTGCTGTCCTCAAATAGAAATGCATATTTCTGGATTAATTAATTATGTGAGATGAGAGAAAGGAAGGAGAATAATAAATTTTCATTGCTAAATTTATTACAGATTGAAAATTTAGATTTTAAGTTTAGAATGAATAGAGTGGTAATCACTAGTTAACAGCAGTGAAAAAAGGAAATGTAGGTAAATACTTATCTGAAGACACTTAAAAAAATCTGATGAAATAAAAGGAAATAGGCTACTTGAGAGCAACAGGTTAAGAAGGTGGGAACATTTCCTGTTTGGCTGTGTTTAAGATCCTTGCTTTAATTCTAGTGCAAACAACCAATGTGGAGAGGAAACCCAAACTGAAATTTGAGGAAGATGTGATATTTGGAGGTACCAACATGTGACTTAGTCTTAAAAACACAAAAATGAAAGCAATAGGAAACGCAGGGGGGAAGAATAGACACTTTGCTTTGAAAAATTAGGAAATGGAAGGCATGAGAGAAGCCTCGGGATAAAATAGATGGAGAATAGTCATAGAGCTGGTAGAGAACCAGGATAATGTACCAGACAAGCCAAGGAGGAAAAGATTTCAGAAATGTTGTGATAAATTGTTTCATATTCATTAGCTTACAAGGGTGGGCCTAGAAAACAAGAGAAATATCATCTTTGTTGGAAAGTAATTTCTGAAGCATCTATCAAGTTCTTTGTGTTGCCATCTTTCTCTTTTATTTTTAAGAAACAAACATTAATTTGCATAATTAAGAAGCCTGCCTTTTTATTTTTATTTCAAATAAATAAAAATAATAAATAGGATACTTTCGTGGCCTATGATAATCTAAGGCTATTTCTTTTTTAAACACACTTTTAAGACATTGTCAAATTAATTAGTAAAATTTTCTAAGAAAAGGAAAACTTTTAGGTAGTTAAAAATTACAAGTAAATATACAACATTTTACATTTCCATTTTTCTTTTCTAATACACTGCAAACTATATTAAGTACATTATTGGAAATTAAACATATTTATTTAATTAAAACCAGGATTTGTGTAAACTCCACAATAGTCCTACAGAAATCACTAGCTTTTGCATGGTGTAGAAAATAACTAAACTTGAATAAAGAGTTAAGAATTGGGTCAGTATCTCACAAGATCTTTTTTCTACTTTAAAATGTTGCCTGTCAGAATTTGGAAATATTTTTCCTTCACTCCTCCCCTTTCCTAATCTTGGGGAGGGGCCCCAACTGTTTGCTGTTCTGATGGGTTGCTTTTTGGTCCCCACCTGTTAGCTCTCATGGGACAGCTGTTGAGGCCTTTTGTTTGGAGTTATCCAAGACTGATGGGGAGGCTTGCTTGAAGTCATCTGGGGCTTCCTTTTGAGTCCAAGATCTCAGCAGGGTCTTTCAGGCTTTGTTCTTAGTAGTGGCCTTCCCTCAGTGCTTCTGGGTGGGGTCTCACTGTCCTTTTCTCTACTGGGTCCCAGCTTTGACTCAATCTTCCCTCTTTCCCTATACTAACCTGCCTCAGAAACACTAGCTTTTGCATGGTGGAAAAGTTTGGTATTATTTATGAATTCCAAAAATAGATACCGGATTATGTTTTTAAACTCTTTTGTTCCACTGGGTATATCAGATTGCATTGGATTCAGAGGTTTCACTTTTGCTTGATTAAATTAGATTAAGGCTTTGATTGGACCACATCAGTAGGACCATGAATCCCAGCCCTCTTGGTGGGTGGGACTCACAGAGAAAATGACAGGGCAGAGGAGGAGTTGGAGTTTTTGGATGTTGGAGCCCTGGGAAGTACACAGAGGAATAGAGATAGCTCCATAGACATGGAAGAGGCCTCAAGAAGAGAGAGAGACTAAGAGTCTATAGCGAACCTTGTGGAGAAAACAAAGCAACTGAACCCAGAGAAAAATAAGCACGAGGGAGAGAGATAAACCTTATGTCAGCCTACAGATGATATTGGAAGAAGCTGGACCATGGAGCCTTAAGAAGAAGAGGAAGCCTGGACCCTTGAATAAATTGGCAGCCATCTTGCTCCAACACAAGGCAACAGACTTTGGTGAGGGAAGTAACTTATGCTTTATGGCCTGGTAACTGTAAGATTTTACCTTAAATAAATACCCTTTATTAAAGCCAACAGATTTCTGGTATATATTGCATCAACACTCCTTTGGCTGACTAATACACAGGTATAGAAAATAGTTATACTTGAATAAAGAGACAAGAATCAGGTTATTGTCTCACAAGATATTTTATCTACTTTTAAAAGTGGCCTATCAGAATTTGGAAATATTCCCCATGTTTAATAACTGGGGAAATGGAGACCCTGCAGAGATATGAGCTTTTGCTGAGAATAAAATACCTATTTTAATTTAACCTGCTAAGTACATTATTAATGGTAAAATATAATACTAAGTAGATTTCTTCTCACCTACCCTTTCTTTGGTTTGGATAAGATATGAACTACCTATAAACTAGAGTGAAACCAGAGTTCAAATTCCCATTTATATAATCAGAAGCTTCTTTCCAAATAAACCCCCATTTACAATACAATTACTTGTTAATATGCCAACATACTACTGTATAATTATGTTCACAACTTCAATCTAATTGCAGTAGTGACAGCCATAACTAGAGTTTTTTTTCACTAAATGACTTATTTCCAAAATAATCGTAGTTGTGGCAATTTCCATAATTTTTTTTCAGGGACAAATGCAAAATTCAAGAGCAATTTGCTCATGAAAGTTACAATGTAATATTTGATTGAAATATGATCTGAAAAAACACTCATTCAAAAATATTTATTAAGAGCTTACTGTGCTTCAGGAAATGTGTTAGGCTTTAAGAATAAAGAAGTGGGGGGGTGGGAATCCAAGAACGATCAGAATCTCTGAAGTTAGGAGGAGGCATGTAGTATATGTAATATATATTTTCTCCTCTATATGCTCCTTATACTCAAAGACTAAGATGGCCGTTGGAGTTCCAGGCATGCTATCTTTGTGTCATCTAACAGAAAGTAGAAAAAGTGTGCATTCTTCTTTTAAAGAATTGCTTCATATTTAAAATAATGTGTTTTCTTACAACCTTCCATATAATACTTAGTCACAAGGACCCAAAATCTGCAGAGAAGGGGAAATATTGTCTTTATTCTGGATAACCATGATTAAGATAAAATACTGTGTTTCTTTATTAAGGAAGAAAGGTATAATGGATGCTTCATATCTAATGTAGATGCTGCATTTGAGGTCAATGTGACCCAAGAGAAAACAACTTGTCATAGTAAAAGAGCAAGGAAGAGGCACTGGTTTAATTAGCTATCCTTTTGTTCTTTCTGACTTATGATCTAATATCCAGGATTCTATTTAATGCCATTGGAAGACATAGACAAGAGAAAATTTCTTTCCTGGGACTATTCTACCAAGTACAGGGTTTCCAGCACCTGGAGGAATATTTCTCAAGTCTACAGACTTCTCGTGTTATGAAAATCACCTAAGGTACCTGATAAAAATTCAGGTCCCTACAAAGCACTGCAGAACAAGTGAATCAGAATCTTTCAAGACAGGGTAGAGAAAACTGTTCTTAACAAGCCCTCAATGTGACTGTTACATATAAGTGTTTAGAGGACAATAAAACTAAAGGAATCTCTGGGTGAGTTAGGCAAGATAAATCTGTGATGCAGAATCAAGGAATGGGTGGTAGAAAAATCCTTTCTTGAACAGAGTGTTGCTAATTATCTGCCAGATATTAATCGTTGGCTTGCTCACTTCTTTAAATCTGTTGATATATGATGTACATATATGTATTTATGCATATGTATGTATATATATACTTAAACACACATATGTGGTTTTACATCTCCATTATAGCCAGAATATGAGAATATAATTACTCATGGTATAAGAATCTACAAATCTGTCTCATTTTAATAAGAAGCATATTGAATATATCAGTTTTCCAAAATACTATACAATGCTTACTTTTTAAAATATTGACTTGTTAAAAATAACTCATTTATATGGAATGAAAGTGGTTCAGTACACAATAGAGAGATTAAATACATCAGTTTTCCTTATGTCTTCACTCATATCTTAGGTCTGAGTAAATCCAAACATATGTTTTACCTCTCACAGTGATCCTGGAATAGAAGTTGAATAATATAAAGATTTATATCTAAAGTTTTCTTAGAATAATGGATAATTAGGTTGTTATTTACCAAGCCCTTGACCTCCATATTTGTACAGATTGAAAAGGAGTTGTTTCAGGAAATGCAGGTGATGCCATTTGTTTCTGAAATACTGTGCTGCTGGAGCTTGACTGTCTTTTGAGATAGGACCAAACTGGACACCTTAAAGCTGCTGGTGCTACCAATATGAACATTCTTTAAAATTGAGTGCCTTTGTTCTTTCTCCCCATTGAAACAAGACAGGGTTTGTTCATTTCCACAATCACATAATGCCATTTGTGCTCATTTATAGTAGTTGTTAGAAGCAAATGATTGTGAAATACTGTTGACAATATTTAAATATAATTTATCACTTGCCAAAGATGATCACAACCTGGTGAAGCCCTTTTATCCTTCACAATATGATTTAGCTTTTATTCATTTCCATTCCACTAGCTAGATTAGATTTCTTAACAGTCATTTCAAATTCCGTTTAGGGAATAACACCAAGGGGCATGGCCAAGATAAATAAGATTTCCAATCTGTATTCTGAAAAACCAGTATTCAGATGCGGCCTTGACTGAAAGAACACATTTCTGGAATGCTAATAAGTTATGGGATATATTTATAATGGAACTACATTATAAACTTCTTGAGAAAAATGAAACAAAATATTATACAAATTTTTTTTTTAAAGTTTTATTTATTTATTTAATTTCCCCCCTCCCCTGGTTGTCTGTTCTTGGTGTCTATTTGCTGCGTCTGTCTTGTTTCTTTGTCCCCTTCTGTTGTTCTCAGCTGCACGGGAAGTGTGGGCGGCGCCATTCCTGGGCAGGCTGCTCTTTCTTTTCACGCTGGGCGGCTTTCCTCACGGGCGCACTCCTTGCGCGTGGGGCTCCCGCACGCGGGGGACACCCTTGCGTGGCACGGCACTCCTTGCGCGCATCAGCACTGCGCATGGCCAGCTCCATACGGGTCAAGGAGGCCCGGGCTTTGAACCGCAGACCTCCCATATGGTAGACGGACGCCCTACCCACTGGGCCAAAGTCCTTTTCCCTATACAATTTTAAAATAATTTTAACTTGATATTTTTCATTCAAAGATTTATGGTCTCCTTTGCAGAGGCGTAGAAGATCTCTCTTTTTTCTATACAACTCTTCCCTTATCTTATATCTAGATGAACAGAAGGAAGGTGAGAAATCTGTAGAAAATATACTTCTAACACCACCAGCTATTTGTTAAAACCTACGTTTTTGCTAGGGCAAAATCAGAAACCAAAAGTATTTAGCGAAATGCTGATATGCAGTATCATTGGGCAAAACACTAACTTCAGTTTTGTCACATCAAGTTCCCTTTCGGTATGCTATGGACATGTCAAAGGGATAGCTCTTTAGTTCTCCTACTCCAATCCAGCATGTTTTGAAGGCACCTACCTCATTTTCATTTTCATATAGAGATATTACCATCAAAAATACACAAGAGAGAGTATAAGATAACTGGAAGAGCTAGAAATATGGACTACATGATCCAAGGAAAAATATTTAATGTTAATTTGTTCAATTTACTTTTCTTAGTATATGTTCTGAAACAATAAACCACATTATATGTCATATTTAATTATTTACAATGTTTTTTAATGTACTCAGAACATATTCAGTAGTTTTTAACCTGCAAGAATGATAAATCAGTGTGATCTAACCTAATGTAAATCAGAATTTGTATTAATAATGGGATTTTGTATGAAAATGAAAAATCTCTGTAATTATTGTTATATGTTCAGCTCCTATCACCCCAACCTCACCTACCCCCACCTCCTTCTCTGGGGAAGTCATCAGACAAGGCTAAGTGGCCATCATTCAGACTTCTGCTACCCCCACATCTTTCTTTTCTATTGGTGCCATTCTGCAGCAGGGGGAAATGCTAGGTCTAATGAAAAGCAGGGCCAGATCTTAAATCCAGAAACCAGGAACAAGCATCCCCAGATGTTAATCGAAGCAGGAATTCTCAGTGGCAGGGCCCCCTACAGTCAAGGTGTATAAAAAACCTACTCAAACATTCTAGATTGGTCTTTCTTCTCTTGTCTGAAGTGGGGTATATGGAGCTACTAGCCATCAACCCCGACCCAGAACAGTTTTTGGCCACCTTGAGAGAGAGGCCATGGTGGAACATCTTCCTCTGCTCATTTGGAATCGTGTGTAAATAGCAAAGAGGCTGATTGTCCTTCTGGACCCTTGGGTTGTGCAAGTAATGAATAGGTCATTTGCTGAAAGTTTCCATTGTGCCCATAACCTGTGTTCCTACTACACACAATTGTGGAAACTCACTCTACACTTTGCTGTGGTGCTAGTTTAATGTAATGTCTTGCCAAACAATGTTAAACATTTTAATTTCATATTTAACCATTTATGAAGGATTTTCCCTCAACTTGTAGTAGGGCAATTAAAGCTAGCTCTAAATCTTGTTTGTTTAACCCAGATTACACTGTAAGAATATACTCAAAGTATTACACTGTTCGATCTCCTCTTTGTTAAACTGTCCAAAAGTATGAAGAAATAACACACATTTACTCTAGCACTAACACATACTGTTAGGTTTAAAGATCAGTTAAAACTTTACGAATGTTCTTTGATTTCTTTTTTTTAAATATATTTTTAATTTATTTGTAAAAGATACTTAGATTACATAAAATGTTACATTAAAAACATAAGGGATTTCCATGTGCCCCACTCCCCATGCCTCCCTACCTTCCCCATATTAACAACTTCTTTCATTAGTGTGGTGCATTCATTGCAATTGACGAACATATTTTGGAACATTGTCACTAATCAAGGATTATAGTTTACATTGCAGTTTACACTCTCTACCACTCAATTCTTCCTATAAATTATTTATATGTAGAAATTATATTCTGAGATTGACAAATTGCCCTTTTATGTTGCTACTGAAATAGAATGTGAAAAATGAGAGAAACTGCAGTGGTAAGTGTAGCAGTTTGATATTATTAATGAATTAAAAAATAAATTGGATTATGATTGTAAACTGATCTTTTCCTCTGGGCATATTAGATTATACTGGATTCAGAGGTTTACTTATTAACTCATCAGGTAAACCTCTTGTGCCAGTAGGACGAGATGGGGACTCACAGATAATACACAGGAAAAGGACAGATTTGGAGGGTTTTTGATGTTGGAGTTTGATTTTGGAGTTTGATGCTGAAGCCTTAAGCTGGAGACCTGGGAAGTAAGCTCACAGAGGAAAGAGAAGGAAGCCCCAGGAAGAGAGAAACCCTGAGCCCAGGATATAGAAAGCTTAGGAAGGGAGGAACCTAGGAAACCTGAAACTTGCAGACATGGGCAGCCATCTTTCTGCAACACGTGGCAATAGCCTTTGGTGAGGAAAGTAACTTAAGCTTTATGGCCTGGTATCTGTAAGCTCCTACCCCAAATACATACCCTTTATAAAAACCAACCAATTTCTGGTATTTTGCATTAGCAACACTTTGGCTGACTAATATAGTAGAGATATAATTTTTTCAAGAAATCTTCAAACCTGTTTTTCTCCCAGTGTAATGATTTAGAACTCTACATACCCCAGGAAATTATGTTCTTAAGTTTATCCATTCCTGTGGATTGTATTCATTTTAAGTAATTGTAAGTAGGACATTTGATAAGGTTACTTCAGTAGAGAAGGCGTGGCCCATCTCAATCAGGATGGGTCTTAATCCTAATATTGGAGTCTTTCATAAGAGAATGATATTTAGGCAAAGAGAGAAAGCCACAGGAACAAGAAGCTGGAGTGGGAGAGACAAAACAGGAGATGCTGCCGTGGACC
The DNA here is from genome assembly GCF_030445035.2 of Dasypus novemcinctus. Classification (NCBI taxonomy): domain Eukaryota; kingdom Metazoa; phylum Chordata; class Mammalia; order Cingulata; family Dasypodidae; genus Dasypus; species Dasypus novemcinctus. Next base: position 57,998,645 of record NC_080673.1, read on the forward strand.
TTGCTCTATGACCGAGGAAACTAGGATCACCAGCAGCCAGCCATAGAACACCACAGTCCTCAGGGAGAAAGCCTTGTCTTGGCAATGTCTTGATTTGGAAATTTTCCTGTCCCCAAACCATGCTGAATACATACCCAATGTTTAACCAAAACCTTTCTTGGTATTTGCTTGAGCAGTCTAGGAAAATAAAATATCCACTTTCATTCATTGTTAAATTTCCTAACACACAACATGCATGCACACACACACAAATTCAACTGATGTTAGTTTTGCAGCAAACTCTAATCATGAATTCATCCAATTGAAATTATGTTACTATCTTGCTTCTGCCTAGGGGGTAAATTACAAAACCAGAATATGGCAAGCAGAGTCATTTGCAGGGGCACAGAATCCAAATTTCTATCTTTAATTCCCATTATTCCTGCCTGTGAATTTTTCCTGCTTTATCTATATTATATCATTTATGGTTCTAGATCAAGCTATCCAATTCAGATCTTTTTAACATTGTACATCCTCTTCTCTTTGCTTGGCAGGAACATAGCTTTTCCACTTCATCACCCTTCTCCACATTAAAGTTATTATTTTTTTTAACAAATTAATTTTTGATACACATTAATAAAGCATAAATCTATCCAAAGTATACGATCATTGGTATTTGATCTAATCGCATAGTTGTGCATTCATCAGTTCAGTCATTCTTAGAGCATTTTCATTATTCCAATAATAATAACAAACCAAAAGCAGACAAACAAATAAGCCTCATGACCTGTCAATTTCTCTATGCTCCTCCTGTTATACATAGATGGAATTATTTCCATCTCCCTAATTTATTTATATTTATATTTTATAAAGAGACTTAAATATGGTATATCAAGCATATTCATATTTCACATGAGGTTTCATTATGTTATACAGTCCTATATTATAATTTTAGCTTTATTTCTAGTAATATACATGATCTTAGACTTCGCCTTTCAACCACTGTCATACCCATATAATAGCTCTGCTATTTGAAAAAACAATGACGTGCTTTCACCATTACTATTCATTTCCAAAGATTTACAAACAACGTTTTTACCAATTCTGCACAGATTAACACTCAGCTTTCTATTACCTGCCCTCCTTCTATTTTCTGGTAGCCTATATTATAATTATTAACTCCATGAATTTACACAATATATTTAGTTTATAAAACAGCACAATCATACAGTGTTTGGCCTCTTGTTTCTTGGCTTATTGCACTCAGCATAGTGTCCTCCAGTTTCATTCATGTTGTCATATGCTTTGCGAATTCATTTCTTCTTACACCTGCATAATATTCTATCATGTGCATATACCACAATTTGTTTATCCATTCATCAGTTGATGGACACCTGGGTTGTTTCCGTCTTTTGGCAAATATGAATAAAGTCACTATGAACATTGGAGTCCAGATGTCTGTGTCACTGCTCAGTTCTTCTGGCTATATACCTAGGAGTGGTATTGCCGGGTACCATGGCAAGTCTCTAGTCAACTTCCTTAGGAACAGCCAAACAGTCCTCCACAGTGGCTTAACCATTCTGCATTCCCACCAACAGTGAATGAGCTTCCCTATCTCTCCACATCCTCTCCAACGTTTACAGTTTTCTGGCTTTTTAATAGTAGTCAAATAGGCATGAAATGTTATCTCATTGTAACATTGATTTGTATTTCCCTAATTGATAGTGATGTTGAATATTTTTTTCATTTGTTTCTTTGCCATTTAATTTTCTTCTTCGCACAATTGTCTTTTCAACTCTTTTGTCCAATTATAATGGAGTAGTTTGTCTTTTGGATATTGCTATCTAGTTCTCCCAGCACCATTTGTTGAATAGAGTGTACTGGCTGAGGTGGGAGGGCTTGACAGCCTTGTCAACAATCATTTGACCTTAGATGTGAGGGTCTATTTTCGAGTTCTTGATTCAGTTCCATTGGTCAATCTGTCTGTCTTTATGTTTGTAGCATGATGTTTTTTGTTTTTACCGCTGCAGCTTAGTAATACGCTTTAAGGTGAAGTAGTAAGAGTCCTGTAAATTTGTTCTTCTGTTTTTAAAACACTTTTGGCTATTCAGGGCCCCTTACCTTTCCAAATAAATTTGATAATTGATTTTCCCATTTCTGCAAAAAAGCTATTGGGATTTTTACTGGGATTTCATTGAATCTGTAAATCCGTTTGGGTAGAATTGATATCTTAATGATACTTATTCTTCCAGTCTATGAACACAGAATGTCTTTCCATTTATTTAGATCTTCTTTGGTTTCTTTGAGCAATATTTTATAGTTTTCTGAATACAGGTCCTTTATGTCCTAGGCTAAGTTTATTCGTAAATATGATTCATTTAGTCACTATTTTAAATGGGAATTTTTTTTCTGATTTCCTCCTCAGATTGCTCATCAATAGATTACTGATGAACGATATGATGAGATATATTTGCTTTTGTATTTTATCTGTTTCTTGATCTCATCTGTAGAAACCCTGTTATCACTGAATTTCTGGAAATTCCATTTTTACCATGTATTTATTTGCATCTCTGCTTTAACTAATGCTCACAATTTTGTCTGGTTCATACTCTTGCCATTTGCTTTTGTTATTTTTCATTATCTCTCTAAGATTTAGGTTTCACTCATTTTCCACCCAAATTAGTTTCTTTTCACTGTAACTTCCATCATAAATTGTACATAATTTGACATTCCAATCTTGCTCTAATTATTTGGGTCAGGATCTGTCTTTCCCAGATATTTTTGAGCTCCTTGAAGGCAGAGATTGTATCTCATTCTTATTTAACTCCCTTGTAAAAAGCATGAGACACACTATAGAGTAATTGCTGAAGGGGAGAAAACGGGGATGGAGTGGATGAATGAATCAGATACAAATGAAAATCAATTGTTTAAAAAATATTACTGAAGTTTAATATGCATACAAAAAGTGCACATAGCATACTAATCAATGAACTTTTACAAATGAAACATAGTCTTTTAACAAGCACCGTAGAAAATTTCTGATGGTCCCTTCAAATCACTACCTATATCCACTATCTTGGCTTCTAATATGACAAGTTTGTCTCCTTATACTTTATATAAATGAAATCTTACAACATATTCCATCTTGTGAATGGCTGTTTTGACTCAGTTTTATTTTTGTGACATGTATTCACTTTGTTGCATATAATTATAGATACTTTATTGTCATTGTGGTCTTTTATTCCACTTTTTGAATAACCTACAAATTATTTAACCACAATGGGTATGTTTTTTTGACATTGGCTAGTTTTCCAGATAAGGATGGTTGGAATAGTGTTGTGATAAACATTCTAAAACACTTCTTTCGATGAATATGAGCTAGACTTTAAAGGAAAATGATGACAAAGGATAGGAGGAGAATTGGTAATAGTTTTGTTTTTTGCTTTTTTATCTATTTAATGAAAGATAAAAAGTTAAGAATGAGTATACCTAGTACTGGTAATTGCAGTTACAGTTATCAATATATATAAAATGCAAGGCTTGTTTAGAGAAATAATGTGAATGAATGTGACATTTAAAATAATACAGTTAAAATTATGAAAGACTGATGGCCTTCCAAAATGTTTTGCATTGATTCCTCAGGCAGCAGTGATATATTTGTGATTTTTATGCAGGTAATTTCTTAAGTCACCATTTGAGAACTATGAATATATTCAATTTAAACATGGTTTAATATTTATTTTGGTAACCTCAGTACAACAATGCATAATGCTCTTGTACATAATAGGCACTTAATAAGATAGTGTTAAATTACTTTTGTTAAGTAATAAAAAATATGGTGATAATTGTCTGGAATAAAAAATGAATTAGTAGCATAGAGACCAGGTAGGTATCTGTTGTAAATAATCTCACCCACCCCTCTGTTTGAGAACATATTTGGACTCCCCAAGATGGGAGTCCAACTCCTTGTCTCTCATTATGTGGCTCTCCACCAATTGATACAATACACTATGACAAAATGATCACTTGCACATTCTCTAGAAGACTGCTTCAGGTGTACTCCGTCCCGAATGCCACCCATCCAATACTCTAAACCAGTAACTCTTCCTTGTCATATTGTCAAAAGCGTTTTCCCAACATGGTAGTTTCAAACACATAGACAACAAACCCCAGTGTTCACCTGCTCCCTTGCCCAACCCTACCTCAGCTCCACAGACATTCAAACCCACCTTTCCCACCTAACCCCCTGTCACATTTGCACCACCCAACCCAATAGTTTCACTACACCCCTGTTATATTCCTTCACTGCACAACTATTCACTTCCACCTTACCTTCTTCTCCCTTGAGTTCTTAATAGGAATATTGTGTATTCAATTTTATGTCTCTATGTAATTATAGATATTATACATACACATCATATACAAAAATGCACAGCAGCAATCAAAAAGGAAAGGATAATCTCCACTGATAAAAGACAAACCATACTTTGAAATTGGAATTTTAACCACATTCTAGACATGGAGTATGAACGTTTAAGTCAAGCGGTCATATTTTGAAGTTGTGAAACAACCTCACTTTTTCAAAAAAGAGTTCTCAAAATTCCACCATTCTTCTTAGTATTTGGCCTTGCTTCAGTCACAAAGACAAAGTGAACTTCATCATAGCTGTATCCGATTTGCACTCATGTATTAAAATCGTGACATATATACATAAAAATAATATGACATATTTCAAGGGTCCGGGGGCAGGCTGCCAAGGTAATTCCAGATTCAAAGCCCAGAACTGAGTAAGACTGTAAAGACAATTATATAACCTGTTCACTGAGGGCTAGATTAAGGACAATATCTTGCAGAAAAAAAAAAGATTTCTAATATAATAATTTTACAGAATAAAAGAATTCAAAATTCATAATTTGATTTTAATAAATGTAACAAAATCCACAAAGGAGACGGTCGAAGGAAAAAACTTGGTATAATGTAGAATTGTATTAAAGTAAATAAGGAAGTGCTGAAGTGGTCAATTACTGGTGTTAGGAGAGTGTATATCCCAAATGAAAATAAAATGCAACAATATTAGATCACATCCTCATATCATACACAAAATTGAATTATAGGTGTTTCAATGGACCAAATGTAGAAACACAAACTTGAAAAACTACCAGGGTACAGGAAGTAGACAATCACTATCATTTTCTACTAACAAAGGTTAAGTTTGTCAAGGTTGCTATAGCAAATACAAGAGACAGGCAGACTTAAACAATAGAAATTTTTTGTCTACAAGTGTAGACAGACCAAGCTTTCTCTGAAGTCTAGAGCATTCTGGTGGGGGCTTGTCAGCAATACATAACTCAATCTCTGCCACAGTCACAAAGCAAACTTCTCCTTCTATTCCTTCCTCACTCTTCCTCTTGTCTCCACATTTCCTTTGCTTATAAGGATTCCTGTCATATTGGATCAAAGCCCAGCCTGATTTTGTTTGGTCTCACCTTAAAATGATTCTATTTACAAACTATTTCATGTCCACAGGATTTCAGGTTAGGACTTACACATATCCTGTGGGGGACATGATTCAATTCATAACAAAGGCTTTCTTACAAAGAGAATAAACTCAAAACAAAAAAAGAAAAATTGATAAATTCGACAATAAGAAACATTAGTTTTAATAAAAGTCTGATGCGCTTTCCCATAACTGCCCAAGAGAGGAAATAAAAACTCTCACTGGAAAAGATAACATCGCCTGAAAAATAAACAGTTCATTATGGAAATACGACTAATAATCAAAAGAAAATATGAAAAATTATAGCATATTCATAGGTGATCACATTAGCAGATAGATGAAGATTTTAAATATGTTGAAGAAAATAGAGAAAAAAATTAACAAAAGAGAGGAATTAAAATGGGAGATTTTAATATTCTTAGAATGTAAAAGACACTTGGAATATCTAGAATTAAAACTTAGAATATGTGAAATGAATAACTGGAATCAAATGTGACAATTGAAAATGCTTTTTTGTGAATCCCAGAAAAGGTCATGTTCTTAGAACAAATCCATTCCCATGAGTATAGGACTCTTTGATTGTGTTAGATTCAGTTTAAGGGCATTTTATTAGATCACTTTTGATTAGATTGCTTTAGAGACTTTGATTAGACTATAAAAGTGAGTGGTAACCCAGTTGAATCTCAGCCCTTTTGCTGGAGTTTTATATAAGCAGAGAACTGAAGACTGAAACTCTCAAATAGAAAGAAAGCTGACACTTTGAAACTGTCACATGAAAGAGATGACTTCAGGACAACGTATAGTTCCAAAAAGACAGAGAAACCATATGAGGCTGAGAGAGAGGCCAGATGCTGGAATCAGTAGAACAGCCCAAAGCTAAAGAGACAGGCCTGGGATGAGATTAGCCATATGCTTGCTTACCCACAGCTGAGCTCAGAGAAAAATCATGCCTAGAAGAGAAAGCAGAGACTGGATGCCATCTTGCCTTGCCATGTGTCAGAAGTCCAGGATCACCAGAACTGATCTTTGGTGAAACAGAATCTCTGATGATGCCTTGATTTGGATATTTCCACATCCTCAGAATGGTAATATTTTACTCTAAAAAATTCCCATAATAAAAGTTAACCCATTTATGACATTTTACTCCCAGCAGCTATAGCAAACTAAAACAGAAAGTGACCTTAGAAGCTTAGATATGGACTAACACAAGTTTTTCAAATAAAAATACCTAAGAATGAATATATTATCCCTCTTTTACTCATGAGTAATGATGTAGAAGAAAAAACTCAGTAATTAAAAGAGTATATATTATGAATATAGTTTGTATTCTGGTTTCTTTAAAACTCATGTGATTATTTTGCTTTATAAACAAATAAAAACTCCAATCTCCAATTATCAAAAACAAAAGCAAAAACAAAACAACCTAAGGAGAGCACAATAATAGAAAAGCAAAAACAAAACAACCAGAGTACAATAATAGAAAGAATACAAAACAGACTTAAGAAATCTAAAATGGATTTTTAAAATACACATGATAAGAAAGCTAGATGGAGGGAAGAGAATGATAGGAAGAATGTGTGAAATGATAATGATTGAGAATTATTCACAGTTAATGAAATAATCAACTTACAATTTCAAGAAGTCCAGTAAAGTTCCATATATTAAATGCAAAGAAAATTATATCCAGACACAAACAGATAAACATTTTAAAAAGTAAGGTGTGTATCTGTGGGGCAAATGGATGCATTGCCTTCAAAGAAAAAACTAGAATTATAGCTGACTTTTTAGAAGAAATGATGGAGAATTATGGGAACATGGTCAACGGGTTAGACAGATAAGGCTCAGCTCTCAAAAAAAAAATAATAATAATAATGGAGAAAGAACCAAAAACTGCCTGAGGTGGCTGCTTTGGGGGTCAGCAGACCAGGACAGTGATTCATAACTCCAAGGAGAGTGAAAGACAGAGAGATGAAGAAGCCTAAACAACAAACTGTAAGTTAATAAACCTCCTGGATGCTGGGAAGGGCTCTGTCCCACCACCCCCAAGATATTCAAGGGGCTAAAACCCCTGGCTCATAAAAGGGGAGCAGCCATCCTCCTCTCTGCCAGCTGTTATAAAGGAAAAGGGAAGGAGCTTTTCTTTAGTGAATTTGGTCAGCAGAGCTTGCTTTGAATAGGGGCTTTGGTCATACGAAAACCTAGAGCGGTACACATCCACAGAAAGGTATGTCAAAGAGCGCCATCTGCTGGATCATCTGGAAATTACATGAACAGAAACTGCTTTTGGAGCTATCTTTACCTCACCCCTGGTTGAAATTCTGCATTCCATTAGTGAGAGTCCCTGGCACACCTTTTGTAAATTAATAAGGGCAATTTTAAGGACTTAGGATAAGTTGAACCAAATATCAAAGAGTTGTGAAAAAATAACAAAATAAGAGAGAAACTGGCCATCAAAGAAAATTCACCAACGTATCAGATGCCTAGATATCAGCAAAAAATTAAAAGCCATACTAGGAAATAGGAAGAGATGGCACAGCCAAAGGAAAAAAATCGAATATCTTGAAGTGTTTCAGGATTTAAGGCAATCATTGATAATGACACAAATCTCCTAAATCATTTTAAGAAATTGAAAGAAAATAAGACTAAAGAGATAAAGGATATTAAGATACTGGGTGGACATAAATAGCAAATTAAAAGTCTGCAAAGAAAAGTAGCCTACCTTATGGGAATGAATGACACAATGGATAAGATTTAAAAAACATTAGAGGCATATAAGAGCAGATTTGAACTGCCTGAGTAGAGAATTAGTGATTTTGAAGAAAACATCTGAACTAGAAAAGAAAGGAGAAGAAAAAGAGAAGATAATGGGAGAAAATGGAATGTTGTCTCAGGGAATTGAATGACTATGTAAAATGCAAAAAAAAATTGTGAATTGTCAACATTCCAGGAGGAGAAGATAATGGAAAATGGGCAAAAGAATATATTTGACAAAATAATGACTGAGAACTTCCTTACCCTGACGTAAGACATAAATATCAGTATGTAAGAAGGACAGTGCACCATAAACAGATTAAACATGAAGAGACCTGAGACACCTACTATTCAGAATTACAAATATCAGAGATAAAGAGAAAATTCTGAAACGAGAAAAGCAAAGCATCACATATAAGAGACTCTTGATGAGATTAAGTGCCAACCTCTCATCAGAAACCATGGTGCAGAGAAGCAAGTGGTATGATGCATATAAGGAGCAGAGAGAGAAAAACTGCCAGCCAAGAATTCTGAATCCAGCAAAGCCGCCCTCCAAAAATGAAGGGAAGTTCAAAGTCTTCACAGAAAAACTGATTGAATATGTTATCAAAAGACCTGAATTACAAGAAATACTAAGGGGAATGATGCAGCCTGAAAGGAAAAAAAAAACAAGGGTGAGAGACTTGGAGAAGAGTGAAGAAATGGAGAGTGAAGAAATGAAGACTATTTATATAGTGAAAAGATAGACTATACTATGATATAGAGTAGTGAATAAGTAAAGCCTTTACAAATATCACACTGAATGTTAATGGCTTGAACTCCCCAAACAAAAGACATAGACTAATAGAATGGAATAAAAAAAATGTGAGCCACCTATATGTTGTTTAGAGGCACTCATTTCAGATATAAAGACACAACCAGCTTAAAAGTGAAGGACTGGAAAAAGATATTCTACCCTAATAGAAACCAAAATTTGCTGGAATAGTAGTGATACAGATGTCAGAAAAAAAAATTATTTTTAAAAGTAAAACAGTTATGAAGGATGAAGGAAGTCAATATATAGTAATGAAAGTGTCAATTCAACAGGTAGAAATAACTATTACTAAATATTTATGCAGCAAACCTCAGTACTCCAAGATACATGAGGCACACACTGGCAAAGCTGAAGGGAGAAATAGATGTCTCTACAATAATGGTCAGAGACTTCAGTACAGCACTCTCAGTATTGGATAGAACATTGGGACAGAGGATAGATGAAGAAACAGATAACTTGAGTAATATAGATAAAGGAACTAGATCTAAACAGACATCTACGGATCATTACACTCCAAAAGAGCAAGATATACATTCTTCTCAAGTGCTCATAGATTCTTCTCCAAGATGGGCCATATGTTGTTCACAAGACAAGTTTCAGTAATTTTAAAAAGATTAAAATTATACAAAACACTTTCTCTGATCATAACGATTCTGGTAATCAATAATGGATGGTAAAAGGGAAAATTCATAAATACATGGAGATTAAACAATACACTCAATCAGTGGGTAAAAGAAGAAATTGCAGGAAAATTCAGCAAATATCTTGAAATGAATGAAAATGAGAACAGGACATAATAAAACCTGTGGGACGTCACAAAGGCAGAGCTGAGAGGGAAATTTATAGCCCTCAATGCTTACATTAAAAAAGAAGAAAGAGCTAAAACTGATGGTCTAACTGCACACCTAGCAGAACTAGAAAAATAATAGCAAATTATCCCAAAACAAGCTAAAGGAAAGAAATGATAAAGATCAAAGGAGAAATAAATGAAATCGAGACCATAAAACCAATAGAGAGAATCAGCAAAACCAAAATCTGGTTCTTTGAGAAGATCAACGAAATCAACAAACCCTTAGATAGACTGACAAAGGAAAAAAGAGGACGCAAATAAATAAAATCAGAAATGAGAGGAGGAGGTATTACCACTGCAAAAATAGGAGAGATTATAAGAGGATGCTATAAACAATTGTATGACAAAAATGTAGACAAGCTGGACAAATTCTTGGAAAGGCATGAACCATATACACTGACTTTACATCAACAAATCAATCACAAGTGAAGAGTTTGAAACATTTTTAGATGAGCAAAAATAGAAGAATTTTTTAAACAGGATAATTACAGAGGATTTGTCAGGCAGAAGTATAACAGTTTTTGTATGGAAGCCAAGAATGCAGGGGGTAATGAAGAATATTTAAAATAATAAAAGTGTAAGTAAATATAAAAAAATGGTGGTGGTTCAAAATAGGTTAATGTTTTGTGGAGCTTAAAATATATATAGACTGTATTCAACAAAACAAAACATGTAACAAAACAAAAACAAAAATATAGTAGAACTAAAATTTTAAAAAATAATACAAAATATGAGAGAGAAATAAATGGAGGATTTATGTTCTAAAATTTTAGCAATTTTAGGGAACCTATAAACAGAATCATTTATATTGGCCTAAAATAAATCAAGGATACGCCAAAATATACACTATACAAATGGTACGAAGTAACAAAAAAAGTAACTAATAAGTAAATAAGGGGAAAGTGTTATAATTAAATAAAAAGGAGTCATGAAAAGAAGAATAGGGAAATTAGAGCAGATGGAATGGTAAAACAGTGTAACTGGAAAACACTGATTCTCGGCCTACATTGTAAAAGTGCTTTGTTGCATACAAGAGAAATAATGTAAATACAAGGACACAGAAGAGTTTACAGTTAGCAGCTGAAAAATACATGCAGTCGCTAACTAAAATATATGCCAATATTTGTACGACAATCTAGAACAAACTGACAATTTTTTAAAATTAAAAAAATTTTGAAACTCAAAATTATATACCTTTTAAAGGAATTAATTCTTCTCAAAAAGGAACTTAAACCCAGAAGACTTTAAGAGGAAAATTTTCTTTAACATTAAAGGGAGGGATTACCTAAACTTCAACAAACTTCTCTGGAACAGGAAAGAGAAAAATTTTTATGGCTCCTTTCTAATCTGAATTCCCAAACTTGCCGTAGCCAATATAAGAAAGGAAAGTTAAAGATTATTTTTTTCTCATGAGTTTAGATGCAACAATCCTAATAGAATTATTAGCCAATAAATTACAGTGATTTGCAAAAAATTTATATTTCAAGGGCTAATATTCTGGAAAACAAGAGCATTAAAGATAAAGGGTATAATTCAATTTAAAGGATTTTAGATTTGTTTTTTTCAGATTCATTGTAGAAAGACTGAATAAAATAGACATTAATTAAAATATGCAAATAAATATTTACAGGTAATAATATAAATTAACCTAAAAAATATAATGCTGAATGAAAAGGGCAGTCTCCAATAAGATATGTTTGATTTTATAACATTTCTATGAGTTTAAATACATCCAAACAAGATATTATACTTTGGAGATAATTGTGTAGTTCAAAAAGTTGGAGAAATCCAAAATTCAGTGCTACCTTTAAAGGGAAGGAAGATAGTTATATGATAGGCTTCAAGTGTATTAATTTTATATTATGGAATTTTGGAAACCTGCGTGTTTATTGAACAATTTTTGTACCACTTTGTTTAGCTTAAACACATGAAAATTATTTTTTTAAAAGTGCTATATTGGGAGAAGAGATTTGCTAAAATTTAACACACAAAATATAAGTATCTATAATATTTGAATTATTCTTCCTAATCAATACAAATAACAGGCAACACAGTAAAATATTGGTAGCTGATAAGAACAGGAATTTCACAGATAAAGAGACACATAACACAATAAACCTAAGAAAAAATTGTGCAAGCTCATCAATAAGTTTCAAAATTAACTCAAAACAACAGGTTTCCATATCTTATTATTCAACTTGGAAAACTTTAAAAGTGAAATATCAAGTATTGACAAACATGAGAAAAAAAGATTTAAACATTTAGAAATCAAAATAATGTATGTAATTTTGAAAATAGATTATTTTTGCGTAAAAAATCTAGTTTTACTGTACAAGGAAGTAATTCCAGTTTATTATAGGTTAGTTCTCTCATGTATGGATAAAATGAGTGATGTATAAATACTTTTCTAAAAGTATAATCCACATATCTTTTAGTGTTAAAATTATAAGATGGAATATTAAATAGCAGTTAAAGGGAAAAATACAAGTGATATATATCATGGGGGATAAATTTTCAGTGATACCACGTTCAGGTAAAAACAAAAAAGCATAAATCAATACAAATAATATAAGAATTTATATATTGTTTTCAAATGAAGAAAAATTCCACACATTACAAAAGGCTATTAGTTAACACATGCATGCTGAGAACTAATCCAAATGCTTTATATATATTCACTCATTTAGACCTCACAATGGCTCTGTGTTTTAGATAATTTTATGCTCTTTATTATATGGATGAAAATACTAAGAAAGAGGTTCTTAAAGGAACTGAAGCCACATAGTAAATAGGAAAATCAATATTAGAACACAAACTGTCTACTTCTGGATCTTGTGTATATAATCATTCTTTTACATTGTCTGTCTCTGTATGCGTGTGTGTGTTTGTGGCAGTGAGGTGTCAGCATATTTAAAATAATCAGGAAGAAAGCATGTCAGATTCCTAGTACTAAGGGTCATATAATGAAGAAATAATAATGGGACCATATGTGTCAATGAAATAGTTCAGTAGCATCATGTATCATTTTTAATTTCCTTAAAGTAGTGTGAATTCCTGAAAATCCTTTTGTTTACTTGAACTGTTAGAGTCTACCTGCTAGGAGAAATGTTGAGCTTTGGAGAGATGATTGAACTAGAAATGAGCTCAGAAACCAACTATGTATAACCTGCAAAGCCTTTGAATATTATTTCTTTTGGCCCTCCCTGATTCCTAGGCAGGTAAACAGAAAGATTATTATTTCACCTGTTAGAAGAAAAACCAAACAGGTTGATATGTTTAGTGACCTTTCCATACTCAAATATTTGAGTTAAAGCCAGAACCAGGCTAATACCCACATCTAGGGTTCCACAGTATTTAGGTGAGCTGCTTTTTGGAGAAGAAAGAGATGGGCGTGAGATTTCTTTCCTAATATGTGCCTATTCTCTCTTCTCTTCCCTTTCTATGAAATGAATGAAGTTGGTGCATGAAATTGTCTATGTGGAAGCCTCTTCAACCTTGTGAGACACAAAAATAGTAGGTCCAGGAAAAAGCTCATGAAATTAACAAAGTAAGAGTCTTTTCTAGTTACTTAAAAGAACTTTTCCTTTTCATACTCTTAGAATGGTAACAACTAGTGAATTAAGATGTACAGGAATGCTTTCCAGGGAAATTGTCTGGTTAGGAGTTCTTTTTGTATAGTCCCTGGGGGAAAAATGCAAGATGATTCACTTAGACATCTAGATTTACAAATACACGGATCAAAGATTGAAAGAATTCTAACCTTTTCATACATATGACATATTTTAAACTATTACAGGTAAACTGAAAGAAATTTGAAGATGGGAAATCCTAGCTAAATATTGAAAAACTATATTGACTGCTTTAAAATTTCAAGTGATCATTGTAGAGGTAATATTGGCTCCCTAAACAATTAAAAATCAAAACAAAACATTGTCTAACAGACCCTGCAGCAAAAGGAAACCAGGAAATCCTACAATGAACATTTCCAAATGATACATTGTTTTTACAGCACATATAAGAATCTATACTTTGTTTATTCTTCATAGAATAAGGTGTTCCCTCAACCCAGTGCCAATATTTTGAATATTTGTCATGGCTTTTTAGAAAAGTATTTTCTTAGAGAAGTTATGGGTTTACGGAACAACCATGCATAAAAACATAGAACTGCCATAACCCAACCTTCCATCAATACCTTGCAGTGGTTTGGAACATATGTTACAAATGATGAAAGCCCTTTTATATTATCGCACTATTCTTTTTAAACAGTACTAGCCTTTGTTACAATTGATGAAAAGATATTAAAACAGCACTATTAACTATCATCCATAGTTTATATTAGGTGAATTTTTTCATGAACACCACTCTATTATTAACACCTTGATTAGTGCTGTACATTTGTTACAATTAATGAAAGAACCTTCTTATACTACTTTACGATTAACTATAGCTCATTATTAACAAAAGGGTTCATTTTGAGTTATACAATCTTGTGTATTATCTTTTAATTTTTATTCTAGTCACATGTATTCCTATAGATTTCCCTTTTAATGATCTACACTATAAAATTCAGTGCTGTTAATTACATGTTGTGTCTGGCTTATTTCACTCCACATAGTGTCCTCAAAATTCATCATGTTATCACATGCATCAGGACTTCATTTCTTTTTATGACTGACTAATATTCCAAAGTATATAAAAATAAAAATTGTATTTATCTGCTCATCAGTCGATGGACATTTGGATTACTTCCATCATTTGCCATTTGAGAATAATGCCGCTATGAACATTAGAGTTCAAATATCTGTTTGAGTCCCTGCATTCAGTTTTTTCAGGTATATAGCTAGTACTGGGATTACTGGGTCATATGGCACTTCTACACTTAGCTTTCTGAGGAACTGCCAAACTGTCTTCCATAATGACTGCACCATTTTGCATTACCTCTAGCAGTGAATGAGTTTCTATTTATCCGCATCCTTTCCAACACTTGTCCTTTTCCATCTATTTACTTATCTATCTATCTTATTTATTCATTTATTCATTTATTTATTTATTTATTTTTGATAGCCACTCCAGTGTTATGAAATGATATCTTATTATGGTTTTGGTTTTCGTTTCCTTAATGGTAGTGGTGCTGAGCATCTTTTCATGTGCTAGTTAACCTTTTGTATATACTTTATGGAGAAATGTCTGTTCAAGACTTTAGCCCATTTTTAATGGTATTGTTTGTCTTTTTATTGTTGAATTGTAGGATTTCTTTGTATAATCTGGATATTAAACCCTTAAAAGATATGCTATTGTTTTAAGAAAATTATTATTAAGAATTGTGAATTCCTAAGCTTTCTAATCAATAGTTCCTGCCATTTTAACCTAGAATTGTGAATGATGAACTTGTCCTTTGTCCTTTGGAATGTTTAGTTTTCTGACTTTTTAATAGCAACCAGTCTAAAAGGTGTGAAAAGATATCTCATTGTAGTTTTGATTTGCATTTCCATAATTGCTAGTGATGTTGAATATTTTTTCATGTATTTCTTTGCCATTTGTACTGCTTTTTTGCACAGTTGTCTTTCCAAGTCTTTTGTCCATTTTTAAATTGGATAGTTTGTATTTTTATTGTTGAGTTGTATGATCTCCTTATATATCATGGATATTAAACCCTTATCAGATATGTGATTGCAAATACTTTCTCCCACTTAGTTGGTTGTCTTTTGAAAAAATCCTTTGAGGTGGAAAAGTGTTGAATATTGAGGAGCTTCCATTTATCTGTTTTTTCATTTGTTGCTGGCTCTTTGGCTGTAAGTTGAAGAAACCACATATGACAAGATATTGGAAATGTTTTCTTACATTTTCTCCCAGCAGTATTATGGATGTTGTTTTTTATATTTAGGTCCTTGATACAATTTGAGTTAATTTTTGCATAAGGTGTGAGATAGGGGTATCCTTCCTTCCTTCCTTCCTTCCTTCCTTCCTTCCTTCCTTCCTTCCTTCCTTCCTTCCTTCCTTCCTTCCTTCCTTCCTTCCTTCCTTCCTTCCTTCCTTCCTTCCTTCCTTCCTTCCTTCCTTCCTTCCTTCCTTCCTTCCTTCCTTCCTTCCTTCCCTCCCTCCCTCCCTCCCTTAATAGCTTTGTCAAAAAATGTAGATATGAGAGTCAAATTCTATAGATATGAAGGTCAATTTCTGAGTTCTTGATTTGGTTCCATTCATCCGTATGTCTGTCCTTATACCAGTATCATGCAGTTTTTACCACTGTAGCTAAGTAATATGATTTAGTGTGAGGAAGCGAGAGACTTCTAACTTCATTCTTTTTAAAGACATTTTTGTCTATGTGGGGCCCCTTACTCTTCCAAATAAATCCCATAATTGGCTTTTTGAATTCTTTAAAAATGCCCTAGGACTTTTATTGGGATTGCATTGAATTTGTAAAGTAGTTTGGATAGAATTGACATCTTAACAATATTTAGTCTTCCAATCCATGAGCACGGAATGTCCTTCCATTTATTTAAGTCTTCTTCAGTTTCTTTTAGCAATGTTTGCATTTTTTAAAATACAGGTCCTTTTATGTCCTTGGTTAAGTTTATCCCTAAATATTTGATTGTTTAGTTGTTGCTATAAATGGATTTCTTTTCTGATTTCCTCCTCAGAATGCAGAGCAGTTGTATATAGAAACAATATTGATTTTTGTGTATCAATCTTATATCCTGTCACTTTGCTAAACTCATCTATTAATTCTAATAGGTTCTTGTGGATTTTTCAGGATTTTCTAGCTATAGGATCATGCCATCAGTGAGAGTGAAAATTTTACTTCCTTTTCTATTTGGTTGGAATTTTTCCTTCATTTGTCTAGCCTAATTGCTCTAGATGGAACTTCTAGCACAATATTGATTAATAATGGTGACTGTGTGCAACCCTGTCTTGTTCCTGATGTCAGCAAGAAAGCTTTCACTCTTTCACCTATGATTATAGTGGTAGCTATAGGTTATATGCACTTTACCATATGGAGAAAGCTTCCTTCTATTCCTATTTTTTTTTGGAGTTCTTTCATCAAGAAAGGGTGCCATATTTTGTCAAGTGCTTTTTCTGAATCAATAGAGAAGATGATGTGATTTTTCTTCTTCAATTTATCAATGTGGTTTATTACACTAATTGATTTCCGTGTGTTGAACCTCACTTTCATAACTTGGATAAAACCCACTTGATTATGGTGTATGAGTCTTCTAATGTGCTTTTGGATTCTGTTTGCCATTATTTTATTGAGGATATTTGCATCTATATTCATTAGAGTTACTAGTCTGTAATTATCTTTTTTTTTATAGCGTTTTTTTCTGGTTTTAGTTTAGATTTATATTAACTTCATAGAATGGGAGCATTCTTTTCTGCGCAATTTTTTGGAAGAACTTGAGCAAGACCAGTATGAGTTGTCTTTGAATGATTGGTAGAATTCATCTGTGAAGTCATCTGGTCCTGGGCTATTCATATTTGGGAAGTTTTTTTGACTGTTTCAATCTCTTCAGTTGTGATTGGTTTGTTGACATCTTCTACTTATAGGGTCAGTGTAGGTGGTTAGTGTGTTTCTAGGAATTTGTCCATTTCATCTACATTTTCCAGTTTTTTGACATACAGTTGGTCATAGTATCCTCTTATGATCTCTTAATTCTACAGGGTAAGTGGCAATGTCCCCACTCTCATTTCTGATTTTATTTATTTGCTTCTTCTTTCTCCCTCTCTTTATTTTTCATTCTAGCTAAGGGTTTGCTGATTTTGTTGATCTTCTTAAAGAAGCAACTTTTGGTTTTGTTGATTCTCTCTATTGTTTATGTTCTCGATCTAATTGATTCCTGCTCTGATCTTTGTTATTTTTTTCTTTTGGCTTGGTTTTTCATATGCTATCTTCTCATTTTCATTCATGTAAAGATACTTGCTGAATTCTCTTGCAATTTCTTCTTTGACCCACTGGTTATTTGAGTGTATTGGTTAATCTCCACATATTTATGAATTTTCCCTTTTTCCATCCATTATTCATTTCTAGCTTCATTCTTTTATCATCAGAGAAAGGGTTTTGTATAATTTCATTATTTTTACATTTATTGAGACTTGTCTTGTTACCCAGCATATGGACTATCTTGGCCATGGCACGTGAAAACAATTTATATTCTGCTGTTTTGGGATACAATGCTCTATAGATATCTGTAAGGTCTAGTTCATTTATCATGGTATTCAAGTTATCTGTTTATTTATCCTTTGTCCAGATAGTCTATCCAATACGGTAAGTGGTGTATTTATGTCTCCAACTATTATCGTAGAGATATCTATTTCTCCATTCAGCTTTGCCAGTGTGTGCCTCATGTATCTTGGGCCATTGAATTAGGTGCATATATATTTAGTGTAGTTATTCTTTTCTGCTGAATTGCCCTTTTAATTAATATATAATGACCTTTTTCATCCCTTATGACAGTTCTGCATTTAAAATCTATTTTGCCTGATATTAGTATCACTACCCCAATACTTTTTTGGTTAGTATTTGAGTGGACTATCTTTTTCTAACCTTTCACCTTTAACCTGTGTGACAGTTTGAGAATATTTATTAATTCCAAAAGAAACATTATGTTTATAAACAGGTTTGTTCCTCTGGGCATGATACCCTTTGATTGTATTAAATTCAAAGTTTTTACGCTCACTTAATTAAATTAAGTTTAGGGCTTTGATTTGACCATATAAGTAGGGTGCAACTCTTTTTAAGCCCCTGTTCCCTTGATGGGTATATAAACAGGCACTCAC
Source organism: Dasypus novemcinctus (assembly GCF_030445035.2). Lineage (NCBI taxonomy): Eukaryota > Metazoa > Chordata > Mammalia > Cingulata > Dasypodidae > Dasypus > Dasypus novemcinctus. The sequence continues at coordinate 58,017,308 of NC_080673.1, forward strand.
TCAAGTAGACACAGTAGTATGTACCAGAAGAAAGAAAATTCCATGGACTTGGAGAAAGAAAAAACTTTTTCATTTCCATCCTGCCATGTGACAGAAAGGAGAAGGCTCAACAGCTAAGGTCTCAGAGTTAAATGCGCCATTTGCCTGATAGTTTGCAACTGGAAAGACCAGAGCTCTAAGCAGCTGAGAAGGCCTGAGAAGAAATGAGCCCTTCAGTCTACAGCTGGGATCTGAGGAAGCTGAACCCACAGCTATCTTGCTTCAACACTTTGGTGAGAGGTATCTTTGATTTGGACTCCTTAGGGCATCATAACTATAAGCTTCTACCTATATAAAAGCCAATAGATTTCTGGTACTTTGCAATAGCATCCCTCTTAGCTGACTAATACAACCTGGTTGTGTCCTTATGTCTAAGGTGAGTTTTTTATAGACAACATATAGATAGCTCATATTTTTTTAAATCCATTCTATCAGTCTATGTCTTTTAATTAGGGAGGTCAAGCAATTAACATTCAATGTTATTACTGTAAAGGCATTACTTACTTCATCCATTTTGACTTTGGCTTTCTGTTTTCATATCATACTGTTGTCTATCTTTTTACCCTTTAATTTATCCTTTCTAATAATCTTCATTTCTACACTCTCCTCCTAGTCTCTTACCCTTGTTTTTTCTTTCTGATTGAAGAAATCCTTTTAGTATATCTTGTAATTTGGGTCTTTTAGCAACATATTCTATCAGTTTTTGTTTTTCTGTGGAGACTTTAAACTCCCCTTCTTTTTTGTAGGACAGCTTTGCTGGATACAGGATTCTTGACTGGCATTTTTTCTCTTTCAGTACCTTTAATACATCATATCACTTGCTTCTCTCCACCATGTTTTCGCATGAGAGGTCAGGACTTAACCTTATCAAGGATCTCTTGTATGTGATGCTTTGATTTTTCTCTTGCAACTTTCAGAATCTTCTCTTTATCTCTGATATTTGCCATTCTTAATAGTAGGTGACTTGGTGTAGGTCTATTCAGATTTTATTCTGTTTGGGTTGTGTTGTCCTTGTTGAATAGTGCTATTGATGTTTTTCATTAAGGTAGGGATGTTTTCAGACATTATTTCCTCAAATATTCTTTCTGCCCTTTTTCCATTTTCTTCTCTTTCTGAGATACCAATAATGGGTATTTTGGGTTTGCATTGTCATTCAACTCCCTGAGACCCTATTCCAGTTTTCCAATTCTCTTCTCTTTCTGTTCTCCTGTCTTTCCCAGTTCAGATGATCTCTCTTCAAAATCATTAATTCTGTCTTCAAATAATTCCAATGTGCCCTTGTGTGCCTTTAATGTATTTTTAATCTCATTCATCACATCTTTCATTCCCATAAGGTCTGTTACTTTTCTCTGCAGACTTTCAAATTGTTATTTATGCTTACCCAGTGTCTTCTTAAAATCCTTTATCTCTTTAGTCATATTTTCTTCTTTTATTTTTAAAAGATTTATTTATTTATCTCCCCTCCCCCCCCCCCATTGCCTCTTTCTGTGTCCATTCACTGTGTGTTCTTCTGTGTCCACTTGTATTCTCATCAGGTGGCACTGGGGATCTGTGTCTCTTTTTGTTGTGTCATCTCACTACACCAGCTCTCCATGTGTGTGGCACTACTCCTGGATGGGCTGTGATTTCAAATGGGATGGCTCCTTTGCACAGGAGCCACTACTTGAGTGGGGGACACCCTTACGTGGGGGCATCCCTGCATGGGCCAGCACTCCTTGCATGCAGTAGCACTACACATGGGCCAGACCTCCATATAGGAGGTCCAGGCATCGAACCCTGGGCGTCCTATATGGTAGGCCGATGCTCTTTCTGTTGAGACACATCTGCTTCCCTATTTTCTTTCAATTCTTTAAGTTGATTTAAGAGAGTTGTATGATTACCAGTGATTAATTGTCTTAAATCCTGTATCTCTTCAGGATAATTGGCTTGTTCCTTTGAGTGGCTGATTTCTTCTTTTTTCTTATATGGCTTTTTCTGATTTCTAGGTATCTGAATATATTAGTGAATTTATGCTGATAGCCAATTTCTTGCACCTATTTTTTTTTTTTTAATTTTTCACAGCTCTTTGATATTTGGTTCAACTTATCCAAAGTCTTTAAAATTACCCAGCTTAAGTTATCAAATTTCTGCCCAGGACTCACTACTGGGGTGTAGATTTTCTCCCAGAAGTTAGAGAACAGACAGATCAAATTGCAGTTTTTGTCCACGCAGTTTCAGGACTGGCCAGCAGATGGTGCTGTTTGATACACCTTGCCATGGAGGTGTATCTGTTTTCCTTTGTTTTAGTCTGGCAGGAGCCAAGATTCAAAGCAGACTCCACTGCTAAATTCACCACAGAAAGACCTCCTGACTCTCCCCTCCCTTTTCCTTTGTAACAGCTCACAGGAAGGAGGACCTCTGTACCCCTCTAAGTCAGCTGCAATGAGACAGGGGTTTTAAGTCTGTTTCATATGTTCAGGTGAGGGTGGGGAGCTCTTCTGGTAGGTGGAAGTTTAGTACCTCACATTTTGTTGTTTCAGGTCCTTTGTCTCTCTGTCCTTCACCCTCTTGGGAGTTGTGAAGTACTGTCCTTGTCTGCTGACCCACACAGCAGCTCCCTTGGGGAACTTATGACTCTTTCTCCATTGTTTTTATGAGAGAGCTGAGCCTTGTTGCTTAACCCAACACCATCTTCCTACAATCTTCTCCAAATTATTTTATTTACTCCTCAGGTTGTTAATTAATAGGGTATAGAAACACTACTGGTTTCTGTGAATTCATCTTATACCCTATACTTTGTTGAACTTGTTTATTAGATCCAGTAGCTTTCTTGTAGATTTTTCATTATATTCTATAGATAGGATCATGTCATCTGTAAATAGTGAGCATTGTATGTCTTTCTTTTATTACTTTTTCTTGCCTAACTGTTTCTGGCTAGAACTTCTAATACAATGTTGATTAAGGGTGGTACCAGTGGATACCCTAGCCTTTTCCAGATCTTAGAGGGAAAGCCTTCAGTCTTTCACAATTGAGTCTAATTTTAGCTATGGGTTTTTCATTTATGCCTTCTATTGTGTTGAGGAAGTTTCCTTGCATTCCTATTGTTCTAAATGTTTTTTATCAAGAAAGGATGCTCAATTTTTTTCAAATGCCTATTCTGCATAAATGGAGATAACAATGTGTTTTTTAATGATCTATAATAAAATAATTGATCTTCTTATGTTGAACCAACCTCACATACCTGGGATAAAACCCACTTGGTCATGATGTATAATTATTTTAATGTGCTGTTGGATTTGATTTGAAAGTATCTTATTGAGGACTTTTATAACTCTAGTCGTAAGAGAAATTGGTTTGTAATTTTCTTTTCCTGTAGTGTCTTTATCTGGTTTTAGTATTAGGGTGATGTTGGTCTTATAGCATGCATAGGTAGCACTCCCTTCTGTTCAATTTTTGGAAGAGTTTGATTAGGAGTGGTATTAATTATTTTTGGAATGTTTTATAGAATTCACCTGTGAAGTCATCTGGTCCTGGACTTTTCTTGGTTATAATGTTTTTCATGACTGATTCAATTTCTTTATTTGTAATTGGTCTGTCAAAATCTCCTATTCTTCTATAGTCAGTGTAGGTTGTTCATGTCTTTCTAGGAATTTGTCTATTTCATTTAATTTGTTAGTATACAGTTGTTCATAATATCCTCTTATAATCCTTTTTAAATCTATGGGGTGAGTTGTTATGTTTCCACTCTCATTTCTGACTTTATTTATTTGTGTCTTCTCTCCCTTTTTGTCAAATTATCTAAGGATATGCCAATTTCAATGATCTTTTCATAAACCAACTTCTCTTCATTAACATTCTCTCTCCTTTATCTCCACTTCATTTATTCCTGCTCTATCCTTTTCATCCCTTTCTTTCTCTTTTCTTTGGGGTTATTTTGTTGGTCCTTTTCTAGTCCCTCCAGATATGCAGTTAGGTCTATGAGTTCAGCTTTTTTTTTAAAAAATGTAAGCATTTAGGGCTATAAATTTCCCTCCAGACTGCTTTCACTGCAACTTATACGTTCTTATACATTATGTTCCCATTTGCATCCATTTCTAGATATTTATTGATTTCTATTGTTTTAATATCTCCTTTTACTCACTGATTGTTTAGAAGTGTGTTATCATCCATATATTTCTGGATATTTCAGTTCTCTCCCTGTTATTGATTTCCTGCTTCATTCCATTATGATGAGAGTAGATGTTTTGCATACTTTAAATCTTTCTAAATTTATTGAAACTTGTTTTATGACCTAACATGTGTACTTGAGAAAGATGTCTGTCCCATGGTTTTGGGGTACAATGTTCTGTTTATATCTGTTAGGTCTAGAACATTTATGAAATTATTCAATTTCTCTTTTTTTCTTATTATTTTGCTATCAAGATGTTCTATGTATTGATGAGATTGGTGTACTGAACTCTCCAAATATTATTGAAGATGTGTCTATTTCTTGCTTCAGTTTTGCCCATTTTCACCATGTACTTTGGGGCACCATGGTTATGAGCACAATATTTATGATTGTGTTTTTTTCTGGTTGGATTTACCCTTTTATTAATTTATGGTGTCCTTCTTGTTCTCTTAAAACAGATTTTTTCTTACAGTCCATTTTGTCTGATACTAGTATAGCTACCCCAGCTCTATTCTGTTATTGTTTGCATGGAATGTCTTTTTTCTAACCTTTCACTTTCAACCTATTTGTGTCTGGGTTTAAGGTGAGTCTTCTGTAAACAATATATAGTTAGATCATGTGTTTGTATCCATTCTGCCAATCTGTGTCTTTTGATTGAGAAGTTTAACCCATTAATGTTAAGTGTTATTACTGTAAAGACAATGCCTAGTTCAACCATTTTGTCTTTTGTTTTAATATGTACTATCTCCTATTTTGATTCCTTTTCCTTTCTTGGAACATCTTTTCTATATAGTTGATCTTTTGTGATATAGCTAATATATTCCTTTCTCATATCTGTTTCTGTATATATTTAAATATTTTATTTCTGGCTACCCTGGGGATTATAATGTACAACCTGTATGTATAACCTACTAATTTGAAAAGATATCAGCTTAGCTTCAATAGCAAGCATTCTCTACTCCTATATCCCTTCGTTTTCCTTCTTTATATTACTTGCATTCCATATTACTACTTTATATTGTGCATAGTCATTGTTTTAAAATGTGCCTTTTTCGTGTTCAATTGTATTCTGAGTTTCATAGCTATTAAATAGCAAAGTTGTATACTTAACACAGAGCATTACTGGGTTTTTCATTTACACATATTCTTTTTTTTCTAAATTTTTTTAAAGATTTATTTATTTCTCTCCCATTCCTACCCCCCTGCCCCAGTTGTCTGTTCTCTGTGTCCTTTTGCTGTGTGTGTGTGTGTGTTTTTTTCCTGCTTCTGTTGTTGTCAGTGGCACGGGAATCTGTGTTTCTTTTTGTTGTTGTTGTTGCATCATCTTGCTGTGTCAGCTCTCCATGTGTGTGGTGCCATTCCTGGGCAGGCTGTACTTTGTTTCATGCTGGGTGGCTCTCCTTACAGGGTGCACACCTTGCATGTGGGGCTCCCCTATGCGGGAGGCACCCCTACATGGCACGGCACTCCTTGTGTGCATCAGCACTGCACATGGGTCAGCTCCACACAGGTCAAGGAGGTCCAAGGTTTAAACTGTGGACCTCCCATGTGGTAGATGGACACCCTATCCACTGGACCAGGTCTGCTTCGCAATTTACACAGTTTCTTTCCCTTACTGATAATCTTCATTTCTTCACACTACTCCAATCCACTTTTTCCTGACTTTTCCATTCAGACTTCAGAACTCCATTTAGTAATTCTTGCAGAACAGGTCTTTTATTGACAAACTCTCTCAATTTCTGTTTATCTGTGAATATTTTAAACTTTCCGTTATTTTTTTAAGGAAAGTTTTGATGGATTAATAATTTTTAGCTGGCAATTTTTCTTTTCATCTTAAATATATCAATCTACTGCCTTTCTACTTCTGTGATTTATAATGAGAAAATGGCACTTAATCTTATTGAAGATTCTTTGTATGTGACAAATTGCTTTTCTCTTGCATCTTTCAGAATTCTCTTTTTATTTTTAGCATTTTATATCCTGGTTAATATGTGTCTCAGAGTATGTCTATTAAGATTTATTGTTTGGAGTATGCTGCATTTCTTGGACATGTATATTCATGTCTTTAATAAGATTTGGGAAACTTTGGCCATTATTTCCTCAAATATTCTTTCTGCCTCTTTTCCCTTCTCTTTTCCTTCTGGAACACACATGATTTGCATGTTTGTGTGCTTTGTGCTGTCATTGAAATCTCTGACAATTTTTTCTTTTCTTTTCTATATCTGCTCCTCTGTTTGCTTGGTACTTTATAATAGCTTAAGTTTAATTCTTACCTGCTGCCTGCAAGCATACTCCCTCCTCCATTATTTCAAATATTGTTAATGCTTTTATGAACACTTCAAAGCCCATGGTAGTGTTCTGTAAGACTAAAGTACATCAGAACACAGATGGATTGATTTGTGCATATTCACAATACCAGAGGCTGTCCAGAACTATATTTTCAAACACATCAACTTGAAACATTTGTTGTTTGCATAAATATTGCTCATAATGAAAGCATTATCATGTTAGAAGATGAAATAAATGGAATAGTGTACCTGTTTTAACATCCTTCAACTCGTATTAATTTTAAAAGACATATGACAGTATGTTATGCATCTGAAATATCTGTATAAGGTTGTAATTTTAATTTATCTGTGAGTGTTTCCATATTAATTAAATATGCACAGGTTTTTCAAATAGAGATTAAAATATCAAAGAGATTGAGCTATTTACAATCTAATTAGCTTGAAGTAGGATGAGCAATACAAATGAATAAAAAGACTGGTTTGACTATAACAAACTTAAAAGTGGGATTATGGAATTAGTAACTGAAAAATTATTATGAAAAAAGAAATAAACTTGTGATCAAAGACAGAGTAAAAGGACTTTCATTAGACCATTTTAGGAAAATTTTTCCATACCTTATTTTGTGGAAAAATTCAGAAGATATGTTGATAAATATAGGGAAAAACAGAAAAATATTTTAATATCAAACAGAATTTCTAAAAAAATTAGTGATTTTTATAAAATAATTTTTGCACTTATTTTTTTATTACTTTACTTTTACAAAATTGTAAAATATAAAGAATACTTGTTTACTCTTTCCCATTTTGCCCACTTTTTGTGTTATCCCATCAAAGTATGAGAAAATTTCACCACAGTTTCAACATAAAAGGGTACTGTTGTTCCATTTTCTTGCTAAGTCTTTGTTTATTACCTAATTTGTATTCCTTTCTATCATTTTAAAAATAACTATCTCTTATTCTGTCATTAAGCTTGGTTTTGCTTTGTTTCAGTTTGGAAATATTTTCTTTTAATAAATTAAGAATAAATTAAGCTTATTCTACTATTCCTTCTTTAAAAATTTCCTATAACTTCTGTTTTATATACAGGATTTCTGTATTATTTTCTGCACAAATAGTCACAAATGTTACATATTTATTTTGAAATGTAGCTTTTAGAATTAGAAAGTAACCCTTTTGTCTTATTTGTTGTTTTGGTCCTGACTTTAATCTTCTTTACTCTTAGGATTGTAACACTTATTTTCTTGTAAATTTATAAAACATTTGATCTTAATTTGGTATCACATAACTTTCATGAGGTGAATGATATTGATTATAGACTTTAGGTACACACAGTAAAATTTAAACAGTAAAGACTGAAAGAATAGAAATGAAGATAAAGCTTTCAAAAACAAAAGATTCTCTAAAAATTCCCTACATTCCATCTACTCTATTCTTTTCTTTCACTCTCCTTGGAACTTCTGGTAACCACTAAGTTTCAATTTTTGAAAAATAAGATTCAAAATTACTTGCAATAATATTGAGAGTTTGACATATTGATCTGTCTTCTTTTATTGGGTACTGCCTACATTCTTGATGGATTCTTGTCCCTCTAATTGAGAACACAGAAGGACTCCTCAGTATGGGGGTCTGATATTTTCTTATTTATTGTGTGGGTTTCCACCCACTGATATAATACACCATGACAAGATGAACAGTTAAAATTCCATAGAAATATTCTACAGTAGACTTAATAATATTCTAGCGATGGAAGAACTCTTATCATTGATATGAAGGCAGTAGCCACCAGAGAGTCTGAGGGATGAGAGAGGGAAGAATAGGTGTAATATGTGGGGATTTTTGGGACAGACGACTACAGGCCATTGAATATATTTTTAAAATAACATTTTTTCAAACTTTTCATTGTGCAATATAGAAAACTAGAGAACACAAGAAGCAAAGAAAACAAAAGTCATCCAGAATCCCAAGCTGTTTATAGTTTTTGACATAATATTTAGTCCTATGTGTATTCTGTCATTACCTACAAAATTGTGCTGGACAGAGTGTAAAGTATAAGTAAACTGTAATCCTTAGTTAGCAGCAATATTTCAATATGTGTTCATCAATTGTAAAAAAGTTATCAATATAATGAAGGATGTTGTTAATGTAAGAAGGTGGAGGAGGGGGAGGAGATGGGGCATATGGGAATCCCTTATATTTTTTATGTAACTTTTATGTAATATAAAGCTTCTTTAAAAATAAAAAAAAATTAAAAGATGGCCACATGTGGATGTACATACAAACCCTCAATAAGTCTAAAAAAAAGACAAGGAGAAAAAGCAAAGCAGAGATTATAGGAAAATTTTTAAAAATCACAATGGCAGAAATAAAACCTGATATAAAACTGTTGTGAAGAATATATATAATAAATAATCATTCTAAATGTATCTAGCTCTAATTAAACACAAGCAATGTCACACTGAGAAAGACATACAAGTGTTTGAAACCGAGCCATGTTTGAAAGCTATTGTTTTAATATATGTACATCAGCTGCAGCAAATACAATCTGAACATGTAAAAAGATCTTGCTGGGAATGGACAGAGGGTTTGATGTTGGCTATGTGGGAGTACCATATATTGTATAAGTGAATTACTGTGATTTAAAACTTATGTGAAGACAAACTTAAAGATTAGGGGAAAAAAAAGGATGTAGACATTGAGGAAGAAAGGGAAGAAATTGCCTTGCCACTCTATATACAGGACAAAACCTATAGCAGTGATAAAAGATAAAATGTCAAAAACAAACCTTTTTCATTTTGTCATTTTTGATACCCCATTTTATTTTTCATTTATTTAATTTTTCTAAATTACTATGTATTCTATATCTAACCTTTAAACCCATCACTATATCCATTTTACTATTAATGGAACCTGGCAATATATTAGACTTCCTTTTTAAAGAAGTTTTGGACTACAGAGAGGTTCAACTAAGGCAGGGTAGAACACTGGTATGGGGTGTTATTGATAGGGGGCACATGGTTGGGAGGGAGTTCTCCAGGGCATGTATACAGTGTACATAAAAATGTTTGGATATTTTCATAGTGGTTTCAGTTAAAAATGACAACTGAGAGAGTGCTGAGTTCCTAGCCAGGGGAGCTCTATCACATTCCCCAATGGAAGAGCAACAATCTCCCAAGTGCAAAGGCAAAGACCAATAAAGATGGATGGTCCAACAATGAGCCCTCAATACTAATGGCTATGATTATGAGCCTGTGTCCCTGAAATATGAACTAGGCCTAGAGCTGCAAGGTGACTAAGAGTTACCTCCTGATAGCCTCCATGTTTCTCAAATATAGCCACTCTCTTAGCCAAACTCAGCATGTAAATGCATTACCTTCCTCCCAGAGTGGGACATGACTCCCAGGGATGAGCCTCCATGGTGCTGAGTGATTCCTACCAAGCACCAGCTGATGATGTAACTAGAAAAAGACCTTGAATAAAAGGGTCAACTCAGACCAACAGACTATCTCAGTCTACTTGTAATATCAGGTGTTAAAATTGCTTTTTGACTTTGGATAAAAGGGGGAAATGGAAAGGACAAATTAGGTCATATGGCTATGAGTCTCCAAAAAGGAGTCAGGAGGTCATCAGAGGAGTAATGCTTATGCACATCTCAGCAGGGTACCACAGATAGCCAAAGTAGATAGAAACACAGGTACTCATTCTCCTGAGGGCTACAGAGACTCACAGGTTCTAAGGTCATGGCAGATGGCTCTGGAGTTCAGTACCATGTCAGTTGGCCCTACTTTGGAGTTTGTGTTCCTGAGTATGATGGAGTTGGACTCAGATATGACCTATCTACACATGCCTCTTCTGTTACTTTTACCAGACCTGTGCTTGGTGTTCAGGTTGGTGTACACTCAGGAGACCTGAATCTCTGGACTGTCCATATGACAGCCAGGCCCTGAGCCTCAGCTGATTTGCAGCTGCTACCCTCTTGTTTATTAGACTTACCCTCGCCAGCTGACAGGGAGGTGAAGAGGGTCAACCATCACACCAGGGAGCCAAGAACCTATAACTGCAAGCAGGAGAATTTCATCCATCATCCATGTGAAATCTAAGCCTCCTCCTGATGTAGAGGGGGACTGGACATAACCATCCCAAGGTCTACAGGATGGAGGAATAGAGTATGGATTAGAGTGTGGACTTACTGGTGTTCTGCTGGGGAGCTATTGTGATTAGTGAGAAAAGAAATTGTAGTATTGATGTGGAAAAAGTGGCCACGGTAGCTGCTGACAGTAGGGAGAGGGAAGAAGAGATACGATATGGGGGTATTTTCAATATTTGGAGTTGTCCTGGGTGCTGCAGGGACAGATGCTGGACATTGTGTGTCCTGTCATGGCCCACTGGGTGGACTCGGGGAGAGTGTTGACTACAATGTAGACCACTGTCCATGTAGTGAAGCAATGATCCAAAATGTATTCACCAGGTGCAGTGAATGTGCCACAATGATGGAAGAGGTTGTTGATGTTGGAGGAGTGGGGTGGGAGGGTGGGTGGTATATGGGAACCTCATATTTTTCAAATGTAATGTTTAAAAGAAAATAAAGAAAAAGGAGGTCTGGGAAATATTTAAAAAATAAATAAATAAAACAAAATGCCCTATGTTACACCTATTCTTCCCTCCCTCTCCTTTCTGAACCTCTGGTAATCACTATCTTTATAATAATGTTACAAGTTGTTCTGTTACTACAATAATAATAAGGAAAAGAAAAGAGTGTAAATGTAGGAAAATTATGCCTGTAAGTAAATGAACATGTAAATATATTTCTGGCAGATATCTAAGGAATAATGGGGTAGCTATATTAACATCAGACAAATAATATCATAATACAATAAGTATTAATAGGAAATAGAACATGGACTGTTCTCCATGATTGACATCACGTTGGGTTAAAGACAAGTTTCAATAAACTTAAAAGATTGAAATTATAAAAAGCACACTTTCTGACCATAATGCAATGAAGCTGGAAGTCAATAATAGGCAAAGACCTAGAAAATCACTAATATATGGAAGTTAAATAATATGCTCTTAAAGAATCAATGGATCAAAGAAGAAATCGCAAAGGAAATCCATAAATACCTTGAGATGGATGAAATCAAGCACAAAATATATGGAAACATCTGGAGTGAATCTATAACATAGGTTATCAGGGGTTGGGGTAGGTGTTGGGAATGGTGTGTTAATACTTAATTTGTACATTATTTCTATTAGGGTTGATTGTAAGGTTTTGAAAATGGAGGTCAGTGATGTTAACAAAACACTAAGTGTAATTTACAACACAGAATCACATATGTGTATCTGGTTAAAAGAGGATATTTTAGGTCCATATAAGTTACAAGGATAAAAATTAAAAGAGAAAACATGAAACTGTACAATATAGTGAACCATATTGTTAATGATGGGTGACAGTTAAAAGGAAAATTATAAAAGTGTTCTTTCATGAATTATAACAAATTTATATTTGTTATGTTAATGCAAAGTATTAATAGTAAGGGGTTGGGGAAAATGGGACACTATTTTTTAAAGGATTTTCTTTAAACTTACAATTTCTCTAGCTTAAAAATAAATTAAAATAAAAACATATCGTGTCTACTGAATGCCTTCCTGAGATGGAAATTTACAGTCCTACATGCTTACATTAAAAAAGGAGAAAGAACTGAAGTCAAAGACCTACCTGCATAGCTATAGGCACTAGTAAAGAAGAGCAATCCAAACACAACACAATTAGAAGGAAAGAAGTAACAAATATTAGAGAAGAAATAAATGAAATAGAGAATTAAAAAATAAAGAGCATTAACAAAACAAAAAGTTAGTTCTTTAAAAAGATCAGTAAGTCTTAAAACACTTCACTAGACTCTCAAAGGAAAAAAGTGAGAAGACACAAATAAATAAAAATAGAAATGAGAGGGGAGAAATTAGTACAGACCACACAAATAAGAAATGATCATAAGAGGATAATATGAACAAATGTATCCAAAATTTAAAAAATTGACAACTTAGATGAAATGGAAAAATTCCTAGAAACACATGAATAACCTAACAGACTTTAAGAAAATAGAAGATCTCAATAAATCAAATACAAGTAAAGAGATGGAATCAGTCATTAAAAATCACGCAAAATGGAAAAGCCCATTTACAGAAGAATTTAAGTGTGAATTCTACAAAACATTCCAAGAAAAATTAATACCAATCCTCATCCAACTCTTCTAAAAATTGAAGAAGAATGAGCACTACCTAGCACATTCAACAAAAGCTACATCATCCTAATACTAAAGCCAGATAAGGATACTATCAGAAAAGAAAATTACAGACCAATTTCTCTTATGAATATGCATGTAAAAATACTTGAAAATCAAATCCATTAGCACATTAAAAGAATTATATGCAATGATGAAATAGGTTTTATCCCAGTTATGCAAGTATAGTTAAACATAAGAAAATCAATTAATGTAATACATCACATTAAAAAAACAAAGGGAAAAACATATAATCAAAATTTTGCTACAAGAAATCAAAGATAGCCTAAGTAAATGGAAGGACATTCCATGCTCATGGATTAGAATACTAAATATTGTTAAGATGTCAATCCTACTCAAAATGGTTTACAAATTCAAGTCAATTTCAATAAAATTTCCAACAGCCTACTTGGTACAGCTAGAAAAGCAAAATATCAAATTTATTGGGAAAAGTAATGGGTCCTGTGACAGTTTCAAGTTTTTTGTGAATCCCAGAAAAAATTATTTTCTTTGAATTAACATATTCTGTGGTGAGTGACTATTTAATTGGATTGGATTCAGTTGGGAAGTCTTTGATTTTAGAACCTTAGTGTGGTGTGACCCAAATAAGTCTCAGCCTCCTTGCTAGAGTCTTTTATAAACAGAAGAAACATGCAGAGATACAGAAAAAGAGAGCTGCCATTTTGTACCCTTCCAGCTGAGAGAGGACTCCTGGATTGCCTACAGTTCAGAATGTCAGTGAAACATCCAAAGGCTGAGAAAGAGACAGGGGCTAAAATCACCAGAAGCTGAAGAGACAAGCCATATATCTGATGGTTGACAGCTGAGCTCAGAGAGCACATAGCCTGGAGGAGAAAGTAAGTATGGACAGCACATGATAGGAATACAGGATCTCCAGCAGCCAACATTTGGTGAGATGGCATCTCTGATGATGCTTTGATTTGGACATTTTCACAGTCTTGTTACAATAAGATTTTTACTTAATAAATTCCAATATAAAAACGAATGCATTTCTGATTTTTTGCATCAGCAGCCTGTGGCAAACTAAAAGAGAAATTGATACCAAGCGAGTGGAGTACTGCTATTGGCAAATACCAAAAATGTTGGAATGGCTTTATAAATGAGTAAGAGGAAAATTGTGGAGAAATTGTGACATGCTTGATACAAAATGCCTGGATTGCTTTAAAGAGACTTTTAGTAAATATATGGACCCTAAAGTTACTTCTAATTAGGCCTTAGACAAAATGGTGGCTGTGTCACTGCAAACTGGAAGGAAGATGATTCTTGTTTTAAAGTGACAGAGAACTTGGAAAAATTAACTCCTGCTATTAGGTGGGAGGCATAATTTGAAAGTGATAAGCTTGGACTTTTAGCTGAGCATATTTTCAAGTTACATGTGGAAAATATGGCTGGTTTCACTTTGCAGCTCATAGCAAAATGTGAGAGGAAAGGGATATGCTGAGAATTGAACTCCTGTGCACAAAGAAACTGGAAATTGAAGGTTTGGCAAATTCTGAGCTTCTGGAAAAGAAGTCTCCAGAGAATAGGGCCCCATGTGAGTATTTAACTGAACTTGGAAACAGGCGGATATTTCCTTGCATCAGCAAAGGATTTGTGGAAAGCCCTATTTTCTGACGTTTGTGAATTCTGTGAACTGGATATAGAACCAAGAAAATTTTGTGAGAATTTTATGAATGAAATCACTGTCAGTCTAGATTGAAAGGAACAGAAAGGGGACAGATTTAAAAAATGACTTGAAGGACAAAATTATGGAAACTGAAGTCTGGATTTAAGAAAAATTCTCGCACAAAGAGAAGAACCTCATTTATATGTGCAGAAAGAATAAGTTTGCCCTAGTATTTGAAGAGGGTGGGACTTCTGCCCCATTGTTAAGGAAGAGTATGACTGTCTCAGACTTCAGAGAGAGGGGTGTACATTCCCTGGAGATTGGGGAGAGTTAGGTCATTAACCCACTATTCTGAGGAAGTTGGTCTTCTGTTAAAGGGGTTGAGATGGTGGCCCAGAGATTGCGGAGTATGTGACTATCACCCCAGTGTTCTTGGAGGGTGAGGCCATAATCCCAATGTTTGATAAGGGTGGAGCCAAGAAAATGATCACTGTGCAATCCTTTGGAAAGGGTAGGCCTCCATGGGCTCCAAGAGAAGAAGACATGATTCTATAGATGACTATCAGTATTTGAAATCTAATGGAGGATGCCCCATAGGTTTGCAGAACTCCTTGGGGCCCATGACCCCTGTTTTCCATCCAATTGCTCCCTATGATAATGGAATGTTTATTCTTTGATGGCATCTCCTTTGTATATTGGATAACTTGTTTTGTAAGTTTTATAAATGTATATCCAGATGGGAATTTTGCCCCAAGACAGAGTGTATCCCTATAACAGAATTTTAAAAAAAGTTTTAACTTAGTATTGGTACTGAAATGATTTAAGGCTTTTTGAAATATTGTGATGGACTGAATATACTTTGCATATCTTTTGGGGATCCAAAGGATGAAGTATGACAGTTTGCATCTTTTTTGTGAATACCAGGAAAGATCATGTTCTTGGGGTTACTATATTACTTTGGGTGTGGGCCCTCTTAATTGGATTGGATTCAGTTGAGGAGATTTTGATTGGAAAAGCTCAGGGAGTTATGACCCAGCATGGCTCTCAGTCCGCTTGCTTTTTTTTCTTTCCAAGATTTATTATTTATTTATTTCTCTCCCCTTCCCGCCCCCCCCCCCATTGTCTGCTTTCTGTGTCCACGTGCTGCGTGTTCTTCTGTGATGTCTTCTGTCCTTATCAGCGTCACCAGGAAACTGTGTTTCTTTTTGTTGTGTCAGCTCTCCATGTGTGTGGGGCCACTCCTGGGCAGGCTGCACTTCCCTTCGCGCTGGGCGGCTCTCCCTACAGGATACACTCCTTGAGCGTGAGGCTCCCCTACACGGGGGACACCCCTGTGTGGCAGGGCACTCCTTGCACGCATCAGCACTGCGCATGGGCCAGCTCCACACGGGTCAAGGAGGCCCGAGGTTTAAACCGCAGACCTCCCATTTGGTAGGCGGATGCCCCATCCTTTGGGCCAAGTCTGCTTCCCCACCTTGCTTTTATAAATTGGAGAAACATGTAGAGATACACAGAGAAAAAGGGCCACCATTTGAACCCTGCCATATGAGAGAGGTCTCTGGGATTGCCTAGAGCTGCAGAATGACAGAAAAATACCAAGAAGGTAAGAGAAAGGACAAAGAATAAAATTAGTTGATCAGCCCACGCTTAAGAGATGAGCCATATGCCTAATCACCCACAGCTGAACACAAGGAGAAAGTAACCTGAAGGACAATGTAGAGTCCAGTCACCATTTTGCCTTGCCACATGGCAGGATTCTGGGGTGTCCAGCAGCAGATACTTCATGAGACAGCATTATGATGATGTCTTGATCTGGACATTTTCATAACCCTCGAACAGTAAGATTTACCTTTGAACATTCCCATTATAAAACCCAAACTATTTCTGGTATTTTGTAGTGGCAGCCCATGGCAAACTAAAATAGACTCCAAATAGCCAAAAACCATTTGGAAAAAGAATGACATTGAAGGACTAATACTTTCTGACTTTAAATTTTATTGCAATGCCATAGTGATGAAAACTCATGGTGGCAGCGGACTTGGCCCAGTAGTTAGGGCGTCTGTCTACCACATGGGAGGTCCACGGTTCAAACCCCGGGCCTCCTTGACCCGTGTGGAGCTTGCCCATGCACAGTGCTGATGTGCACAAGGAGTGCCCTGCCACGCAGGGATGTCCCCTGCATAGGGGAGGCCCATGTCCAAGGAGTGCACCCCATGAGGAGAGCCACCCAGCGCGAAAGAAAGGGTAGCCTGCCCAAGAATGGCACCGCATACACGGAGAAATGACACAGCAAGATGATGCAGCATAAAGAAACACAGATTCCCGTGCCACTGACAACAACAGAAGTGGACAAAGAAGATGCAGCAAATAGACACAGAGAACAGACAACTAGGGTAGAGGGGGAGGGGAAAGAAATAAATAAAATAAATCTTAAAAAAAAAAAAAAACTCATGGTATAGGTTCAAGGATAGACATATAGGCCAATGGAATCTCATTGAGAGTTCCAAAAGAGACATTCACGTCTATGGCCAACTGACTTGACAAGGTTGCCAAGTCCACTCAACTACAAAAGAACAGTCTTTTCATTAAACGGTGCTCAGAAAACTGGATATCCATATGCAAAAGAATGAAAGAGATCTCTAATGTCACAACACACATATATGTCACAAATACGAAAATTAACTCAAAATGGATAAAAGACCTAATATAAGAACCAGGACTACAAAACTCCAAGAAGAAAATGTTGGGTAATTTCTTCAAGATCTTCTGTTAGGCAATGGTTTCTTAGACTTCTCACCCAAAACACAAGTTTCAGGAAAAAATAGATACACAAGACTTCATAAAAATCAAAGCCTTTTGTGCATCAAAGGACTTTGTCATAGAATTGAAAATACAATCTACTCAATGGGAGAAAATATTTGGAGACCACATATCTGATAAGGGTTTAATATCCAAAATATATAAAGAAATTATACAACCTAACAATAAAAAGACAAACAAACCAATTAAAAATAGGCCATGGACTTGAATAGACATTTCTCCAAAGAGGATATACAAATGGATACTTAGCACATGAAAAGATTTTCAATATCTTTAGCTATTTTGGAAATGCAAATCAATATCTCAATGAAATATTATTTCACATTCACTAGAATGACTACTTTCAAAGAAAAAAAATACCAGAAAACTACGAATGTTGGAGAAATAGAAATATTTCCAGTAGAAATATTGGAGAAAAAGGAACACTCATTCATTGCAGGTGGAAATGTAAAATGGTGCAGCTACTATGGAAGATATTTTGGCAGTTCCCCAGAGGAAGTTAAATGTAGAATTACCATATTACTCCACAATCCCAATTCTTGGTATATACCCCAAAGTATTGAAAGCAGGGACTTAAACAGGTATTTGCACACAGATGTTCAAAGTGATGTTATTCACAAGTGCTGAAACATGGAAATAACCTAAATGTCCATCAAGTGATGAATTTTATTCATTCTGGTTATGTGAATAGGTGGTATGTAAGAGAATAATTTTCAGCATTAAAAATTACTGAAGTTCTACTTCATGTATTATGTTGAGTGAAATAAGCCAGACCAAAAAAAGGACAAATACTCTATTATTTCACTGATATGAAATAATTGGAATAAACAAAAATCATATGATTTGAATCTAGAGTATAGCTACCAGGGCCAGGGTTGGGTGTAGGGAACAATGAGTTAATGCTTACTCTGCACAGAATTTCTATTTGAGTTGATTTTAAGGTTTAGAATTGGAAGACGGTGATGGTATCACAGCATTGTGATTATAATTAACAGCACTGTTAATATGGTTAAAAATGGAAATTTTAGGTCCTATGCATGTTACTAGAATATAAAATAAAATATTAAGCATAAGATTGTACAACATGGTGAACCTATTTATAAATGATGGACAATAGTTAATAATACAATTCTAATAATGTTCTTTCATGAATTGTAACAGATATACCACACTAATGCAAAATGTTAATAATAGGTTGATATATTGGAAAAAATGCACACTAATGTGAACTATGGATATAATATAATACTATAATTATAATTTTTTTCCATCTCTTATAACAAAGGTCCTGTGCTAATGCAAAGGGTTAAAAAAGCAGGGAGGTGGTATGAGTGAACCCTGAAATTTTAAAATGATTATTCTATAAACCTACAATTTATCTAATTTTTAAAAAATTTAGAAAAGGTCAGAGATGAGTGACTGCTAATGGGCACAAGAATTTTTTTGTGGGTGATGGCAATGTTCTAAAATTGAATTGTGGTGATAATTGCACAACTCGGTAAATTTACTGAAAATTCCTGAATTGTATACTTAAAATAAGTGACTTTTATGGTATATAAATTTTACCTCAATAAAGATGTTTGAAAAAGGTATCTCATCTACTCAATAATAATATTTTTGAATTAATATTGTACAAGCCACATAGTATTTTCTCATTATGTAATTATTATTAACAAAATACTTCATATATTTATACCTTGCTTATTATATTCATATTAAATAATTAATTAGATCTATGCTTTATTTATTGGTATCTAAACTGCAAGATACAAAATGCTTAAGAGCAATTTCTGTATAGAAATTTTATTAAATGTTATATATATTCATATTAGGTGTTATAATTATGTGTTATATAATTCTCATATTATGGGTTATAATTCTCATAACTTCATTTTTCCAAAAAACATCACATGTGAAAAAACAGAATAATAATCTTTCATGGCATAAGTACCCTGAGTTGCTTAATGAGGTAGGCTTGTGAATTTCATTCTTGCCAAAGAAGGTGCCAACGTGGATGTCTCATATGAATAAGCAGGAGAAGAGTTGTGGTTTATAACTTCTCTTTTAATCATTCAAAAACTGGGCAAGCCACTGAAAACAGCTGGCAGTACCATAGCTCTTAATTTTCATTGCAGGGTCTATTTTTCCCTCTAAGCTTTTTGTGCCATCACAAAGGAGACATGGTTTTTAACTTGTTTCTCTTGTATGTCTGCACATCTTTGCTATGGAAAACAAAAATAGTAAACATACATCTAATTCTATATGATGTCCTTGTCTTCTTTGTCCCCACTTTTTGGTTTGGGAATATATATTCCAGGATTGGACTTTATTACAAGTAATTTGTTCTCTCTTGCTCTATCATGCTTGCTTTCTTTTTTCCTTACTGAGTTCTTATCAACCTGGAAAATCAACAATTAATCTTCCACAACAGCTGCTGCTTCATTATTACAGAATGATAGCCATGTTTCTCGTTGTCTGTGGGATGATCCAAAAGGTGCCATTCACTTCATCAATTGTGCAAAAGCTGTGCAATCTACAGTAACTAGTCTTCAACAGGCAGCAGTGTAGCAGTGGCATTCTTTATGGAAATGAGTATATTGCCCTCTCTTTATGTAATGATTTTAGAATAGAGTCATTCAGGAATTAAAGAAAGAAGTCTTATCCATTATTATCTTAAACTTTTAAAAATATCATTTTGACTGGTGGAGCCATTGCAATGACTGCAACACAATACCCCTTCAATCCTACCAGTGGTATCAAACTGTATATCTATGGCATTAAGTCATTCATTAATTTATTCATTTGATATCTACTATGTGTCAGGCCCTAGTCTAGGTACTGAAATTTCTACATTAAAGAATATAAAGTTCTATTTTAGAGGAGCTTGCATTCTGGCGGCATTGACAACAAATTAACCACGTTAAATACGTAGCTAGTGTAACTTTTCCTCCCTCCCTGCCTTCCTTCCTTCCTCTTTTCATCCTTCCTGCTGTTCTTCCTTGTCTCATCCCCCCTTCCCTCCTTTTTTTGTTCTTTCCTTCCTTCCCTCCTTAATAGTTTATTTTCCAAAGGTGTGATTACATGGAGAATGTTAAGATATTCCATTATAAGTAGAATGTTTAATGTCTTCCTTGAATTGTTTTGAAAGTATCCCCTTTTAAGTGCTTATGGCTGCAGTTTCCATGTTAAACAAATACGCCTATTGTTTTGTTTTATTCTCATGGGATTGAACAGAGGCCCAAGTCAAATTAAGAATGATCTATATTGCCAGGCACCCATCCCACAATCCAAAATTAATCAGAGTTTCTTTGTATCAAGGGAATCCAAGGAACAAGGGTGATATTTATGCTAATTTTTGTTAATATGGCTGGAAGGCAGCAGCGTGTGTGGTGCAAAATAGAGCAGCCATGGAATCCTAAGAATAGAATTCATTTCTCAGCTACACCACAAGGAATCGTTCATAACATATCATACTAAAAACTTCCTTTTGTCATTTAACAATATATTGTGAACAAATCTACCTGTTAGCAATTGGGTGTAACTCATTCTTTTTAAAGTGTTGTTTTGTGTTTTATTCTATGTTGTCACCTGAGAATACAAAACTTATGAGTTATCATCTCATGCATGCAAAGTTGATTTTAATATCTCATCCGATTACAAATAATGATGTAATGGATATATGCTGATGTACGACTTTGTAGAATATCTGATATATGTAAACGCACATTTAAAATTATGATTATTAACAAATTTCCCTCAAAAGAGTTCTATCAATTTATTGCCAATAAAAAATATATGAAAGTTTCTCTGGTATTCTCACAGAAACTTGTATTTTGTGTTATTCATTCTTTTAAAGAGTGTTTGAAGAAAAAAAAAAACCATGTAGCTAAACATTATTTATTCCTTTTAATTCCACTGCTCTTCCATATATATTATGTCCCCTGTTCATACATATATTTTAAATCTTCTATTAAAGGTATGGCTGGATTAAGTCAACCTCTAGTATAATTACCACATGCACACTAATATATACAAAATGAAAATATACCTTTTTTCAGTCTGTATGCATACATTTTTAATTCCAACAATAAATAGATATGTATTATATCATTAATATACTACAATTTATTAAATCTTACTTTACTTGAGCACTGAGGTTATGCCTAATTTAATCTACATTGCTGTTTTTAATAGACACCATTATTCCAAATAATTTTTCTTATATATTATTTCCTTGGAGTAAATTTAAGAGTTCAGTCAATAACATGTTTAAAAAGAACATTATTTTAAATATACATTTGCTATGTAAAATCAAACTAAACATAAAATATTCAATTATGATCAATTTTTCTAGACAAAGGAGAAAAAATTATTATATTTGAACTTCACAATCTATAAGAAAGTTAAAACAATTGTTGCCAATAGATATAGAAAACTATTTGTGAAGGAAATAAGCACACTTTTTGTAATTCAGTACAAAATTATGGTCCAGAAAGAAAGACAAAAATTACCATGCACCTATTCACTTAATACAGAAACATAAAATAAACAGGTTCTGCCCCTCCATTTTACCCAAGGCTGATAACAGGACATGGCAGACTGGTACTGTAAAACTACTACTGTCCATTCAAATTGACCTGACATTCAATCTGATTGATTGCTACATATACTGTGTCAGTTTTTAAATACTGTGAATATTATACCTGATTACATCTCACTCCATATCCAATCAATCTTGAAGAACTGCAATTTCTCCCTCATAAACCTCCTTGTAATATGTCTCTTTTTCTCTATCTTCACATAAATATTTAGAGCGGGACAATGTCCTCTCTCTTTATGAATACTAAAATAAATTCCAAACTCATAAATTAAGGCTGCTACAAATTTTCAAGAAATGGTTTCATCACTTCTTAAGGCAAAGTCCAAGCTCATTTACAAGACACAAAGCCATTTTCTTTTGTGGCACAGTAAAGCCAAAACACCTGGGTTGAAATCTTAGCTCCAGGATTTCTAAATTGTTTGGTTTTGCATAAAAGATTTAACGACTTATTGCTTTAAGTTTCCATCCATAATATGGGTATTATAATGGCACTGTAACAAAGAAATGGTGTAAATTTAATTACTGATACTTGTAAAAGCAATTTAGAACAAATCTGAGACATAGTAGTTCTTCAATAAATGGTAGCCTTCATTCATAACTATCAATACCACCACAATCATCAATTATCATCATTTTCAACGTCATCATTGTCATCAAACAGGTCCTCAGTGCTACAAATAGGCCTCAACCCAATACTGTAACTACTTCTGGTACTAATCTACAAAGTGAAATACAGACACCAATGTTAACACACAAGCATCCAGGTAATTTCATTCTGTGTTTAAGCATCCAGGTAATTTCATTCTGTGTTTAAGCATTCATTAACAGAACTCTTACCTTATCAGAAGAGGACATTTGAGGCTGCAAATTCATTTTCATTTGCAACTCTACCACTCTCGTGATAAACTTTGGTACCCGATTTTCAGCAGTCTAATATATAAATTGCAAGAGATAGAAATCTTTATATGCTGCCATCCAAGTCTTCTGATTTTCAAGGCATGCTATAGGTGATAGAAACTAGAACACGTAATTCTGTCTTCAAGCCTTGTAAATTAGATGTAGGCTGCTGTATATGTAATCCTTAACATTTACCCAAACAGTTGAAGTGCTTTTTAATAAGTCAGTTCTTTCCTTTCCACCTATGCCTTGTTCCAATCCTCTACAGGTGATACTACAGCATACTAGGAGTTTTCCTCATCTCACTGACAATCAAGACTTACTTCCATCAGCTTAGTGAAAGATGCAGTTTCAGAATACTACTCTGACTAACTGTAGTCAGTTGCTTTAGTTTACTTTGCCCCCTCCTCCCCAAACAGTGGCTGAAACAACTATTTGACCCCACGGGGTGGAAAACAGGACTCATAACTGAAGTGAGGTGCATGGAGCTTTTTACCACTAAGAGTTTAAGTAAGTGAGAAATAATGTAGTTCATTAAAATTGCAAAAGAAATTCATTGTTGATCCTGATTAGCAATATTTTATTGAAATAATAGAACAAGAACATGATAACTATGAAATGCAGAAAGAAAGGTAGAGGATCAACTGTTACAGGGAGTCTATCTGAGCCTTTCAAAAATTTTCTTCAGGCATACAGAAAAAGTAGAATATAGAAGATGGCATACTTTAAGAAAAGTAGTTTTTTTTTTTTTGTCTTTTGAGTGTTTTTGCATTCTGTTTTTAAATATAAGACCTATTAGTGTATGTTTTATGTGAATGAAATAATACAAAACCAAGGTGATACTGCTAAGGGAATGAATGGTTTTGTAGCAAAGTCCCTGAAGCTGGGGATGGGAAGATATCTGTAGAAATCATAAGAAATATTCACTCGATTACATCTTTCTCCCCTTCTTGACACATAATATGATTGTACTTCATAATCCTCTTAACATTGTATATGAAATGTTGCATACTTTGGTCGATGGCATGTGAGGAAAAGTGATGTGTGATATGAGTTTCCTATGGGCAGAAACTCTAAGGGCTAGTGTATGTTTGCATCTTTTCTCTTTTTTTCTTCTCCCACTTTGTCCGACAATATTGCAGACTGCATGTATTTTAGCCTGCATCCTGGAAGAAGGACAATTAGTGTGGGAAAAGAAACAACAGTTCTTAAATGGACATATAGCATGAATAAGAATTTTTAAAATTTATTTTAAACCATTAAGAATTTTTTTTTGTTTAAATCTTACAGGTGATTGAGAAATCCAGAGCTTAACTGAGAGGTTGGTCATAGAATATGCTGGGGACATCTCTCTGATAAAGATAAAAGGGCATCTTATTTTCAGTAAGGTTGCTAGTATGTTGATAGATTGGGTGGTGGAAGAAAAGATGACTACTGAATAATCGTTGATATTTTCTCATTATGAGATGAAAGCATTAGTTATGAGTTATGAGATGAAAACATTAAATAAGAATTAGAAGAGTTTAGGTGTGTTTGAATATTTAGAATATAGAAGAGTTTGTGAAACAGTTATGTGAAACAGTAGAAAAGTGAGTATATCAGGAAATAAAATAGGCTTGCCAGGAATAAGGAGTGCCCATTTGTTTATTAAAATTCTGATCTATCAAATTCAGTAGATAATTATTTCCAAAAATAAGCCAATATATCTTCACATGTATCAAAAATATTTTAAGCAATTCATGAACATCATGAACTTAGATATGATTTTGGCGTAAGTCCAGAGGTCATGTGGTTCTTTATCCTAAAGTCATAGGGTATATACACATATTATTTTATAGTAGAAATATTTCATTTCCATAGCTCTGTGTAAGTTACTATAAGCAATGATTTCCCCAAATTCTATATATGAATATATAGAGAATATTGGAAGTTTTAGTTTGTTTTATCTTTAGATCATTTATTTTTATGAAAAAAAATGTTTGGTTTTCTTTTCTGTTAATGAAATTTATATAACTTACATAAATCCATTAGTTCAAATAATAAAATAGTTCATGTAACCATTATTTTTGAGTGTTTTCTTATGTAAATCTGAAGTTATATGGGAGGTGCATTGAAAATTTTCTATATCAGATGAAAAATGCTAAAATTTTGATTATTTAATAATATAATGGCAGTAACTAAGATACACATGCATACAATAATTCTTTGTTCACTTTTTCTTACTGTATTTCCATCCAAAATAAATTCACCAAATTGAATAATTGTTAATATTATGTAACTCATTTTTAAATAAAAGAATGGTTCTTCTGGATTTCTTAAAATACAAAGATCTACTTTAAAGGATTTGTCTGAATAAGGATGATTGGAATAGGAGGGTTGATAGAGGAATGTAGTAGTTTGATATGGTTATGAATTCCAAAAAATAGATATTGGATTATGCTTGTAATCTAGTCTGTACCTGGGAATGATTGAGTTATGATTGGGGCTTTGATTGGGCCACATCATTAGGGCACAAGATAAAAGACATGGCTAAGGACAGAGTTGAGGGTTTTAATGTTGGAGTTTTGGTGTTGGAATTTGATGCTGAAGCTGGAACTCCAGGAAGAAAGACAGAGCTGTTCACCTGATAGCCTATAGCTGACCTTATGGAGAAAACAGAGGACCTGAGCTCAGAAGAACCCAGGAAGCCCGAATGCTTGCAAAGGGTGGCAGCCATCTTGCTTCAACATGTGAAAATAGACTTTGGGTGTGGAAGTAACCTATGCTTTATGGCCTGGTATCTGTAAGCTGTTACCCAGAAATAAATACCCTTTATAAAAACCAACCAGTTTCTGGTATTTTGCATCAGCATCCCTTGGCTGACTAATACAGAATGTTTAGAGGATATGATATATTTTCATCTCACCTTTTAATAAACCCTGAAATTATTTAGATAGCACAATATAATGGCTTTCATGTTACAAACAACATGCATATTTCCAATAACATTATTACCAAAATCTAGAAGAAATTTAAAATCTGCACCCAGTTGCATTCAGTAAGCAACCAATTCAAAGCAGCAAAGAACTAATGAGTAAGGATCTTTGAATTGGAGTATTTAAATAAGGAAATGAAAGAATACGTGTTTGCCACTATTTGGAGTAGATGCATTACAGTTATTTAAAGCAATGTTACTTGATTTTGTCAAGTCATTAAAGTCTACTAACTTTGACAGTTCTTTTTAAATACATTATTTTAACGTGTCTAAACTCTATCTCTTTATAAACTTGTAAAATGGTCTTTGTCTGTATGTCACCATAAACACCAATGCAGATGAATAATATAAGAAAAAGTCTCTATTGATTGGTATCCAGGACAGAAGCTCTATTATTGGAAACTATATAAATCATCTCCTCCTAAACTAATGTATGTCTCGAAGCTATAGTCAACTTGATAAAAGCTAATTTGGAGAAAAGACATTTTCTATGTGTCCTTGATGGTATAACCGTTAGTCTATTCATCACAAAATAATGACAGTGTTTTGAATATGTAAAAATCCATGAATAATGAATATTGTCTTAGCCTTTTATAGTATCTTAAAAATAGGAACATGTAATTTGTATTTCCTGATCCTATTCGGGGATTTCTCTTTATGGGGAACATGGACTGTCTAATCCATCTATTACATTATGTTTTATAACTTTTTTTTAATTTAATGAAGAAAGTTAATCTTTCTCCCAAAATCTCCTTCTTTATATTTTCGTATTTCAGTATTCACTATTAAATTAACCAATTTAAAGGCATGAGCTTTAAGTCATGCTCAAATGTTTAAAATATCCATTCATCTGGTTAAGAGTGGTTGCATAGCATAGCTATTGTCAGCAAATCACAAGAGGAATTCTTATGGAAAGAAGGTGGTTTCTGAGGCATATTTAGTTTTCTGGTAACAGAAGAAAATCTATAAAACTATTCCCATTTTCTAGTCTTTTTACTGCTTCTTCCTGCTTGTCTTCTGAGCTATGTTGCTTATCAATGATGAAACAACACCAACATATAATGCAGTCCAGTGAAATAATTAAAAGATCCTGACAACACTGATGTGGCTCTGTGCCAATATGCAATCTCTTAACTTTTGTTCTCTAGTGATGCAAAATAATTAAATTCTTTCAATCTGTACAATAGTGAGTATTCTATTGTTTGCATCCCAAATCTTTCCGATTCAATCTCGAAATTGACCTCAGAATAATAGATATTAATTTCCTCCGTTTTCCAAAGTGACCATTCTATAGGCTGGAAAATATGGACAAAGAATACAAGATGTTTGAGTAAGTGATCAAATGATGATTTTCAAGTCAAGTTGTTAAGATACTGGGAGTTCCATTCTCTCTTATAGATCAGGTTATGGAGTTGGTTTCTAATAACTAGCTGTGAGCTACATGAGAAAGAGCTGGTTTACGAGTTATTTCAAATCAGGTTCAAGGTTTCTGAAAGCAATGAGAACTCAGGAGCTAAAAGATGGAAGAGTACTATTATATGCCCCGGAAAATCATAATAATCAAATAGGTGAAAAAGCATTGACCACAAGAATGGAATACTGCATGAGAGATCCCCAGTGCCTGAGATAGTTGTTTCTCATGTATCCATCAAATGATTCTAAACAGCACTCCAGTGCTGAGTTATGCTGACAATGAAAATCAAAATGCCATTTCTTGGACTTTAGTTTCACTTTCTTATCCACTTCATCTTTGAAGGAACAGAAATTTATTAAATGAGGAAATGTATTACTTTTCTAATGTTACCATAACAAATTGCCACAAATGTAGAAGCTTCAAACCGCACAAATTTATAACTATACAGTTTTGTAGGTCAAAAGTCTGGCGTGGGTCTCACAACACTAAAATTAAAGTACTGTCAGGACCATGTTCCTTTCTGATGCTTATAGAGGAGAATCTATTTCCTTGCCTTCACCACCCTCTAAAGTTGCCAGCCTCCCCTGACTTATGATCCCCCTTTTCCATCTCCAAAGTTGGCAACATTGACTCTCTCAGACCTTTCTTCCATCTTACCAACTTTTTCTCTGCTTACAGAGAGGAAAACTTCTCCATTTTTAGGAAGATTGTAATGCGTAATTGTATTAAGTGAAAATTTGGGAGAAAATGGCTTTTTATGTGGTATTTAAGCACATATCAAAATGAGTCTTAAATGTAATTTCTGCCATGATTTTTAAAAATGACTCCCTCTTCAGAAGAAAGTGTTTGTTTACACTATTTCAGTGCTTTGTTATAATTTTCCATTACCTCTAGAACATTTGATCTTTGAACTTTAATTCTAATGCATAGTCCAATATCTAATGATCTGAAAAATGGAAGTTTGTAGAGACAAGGAAGTCATGACTTTTAATTTTTTATTTACAAATGATTGTGCTATATAAAGATTACTATATCAGTGATTGTAAATAATAAATACATAATGGTTCAGAACACATGAGTTTTATAAGTGTACCACTTCAAATTAGATTTGTTTGCTGAATTAACTTGGATCCTTAGAGTGACTGGATTTATTATGTGTACAGGTACAGATTTTATTTCATGTCACAATTAATTAAAATATGTATGCAGTTGCACTGCATATTTAACCAATGATTGAGAATTGATTATTGGCTATTGAACATTGAATAATACTGTACTAGTTATTTTAGGGAATTATACAATTTAATGAAAATACACGCATTACCTGCTTGGCAGGAACCTACCTCACATTCTGCAAGAGGAAACAAGTCTAACACCTGAAAGAGAATGGAGAACAATAGGATAAATTAGATCACTTTTTAGAAATGAGAGACTATAGAAAAATAAAGTGTTACTCTAGTTAAGGTAAGAAAAAGAGGACTATAGATTGGAATAATTGGAGAAAGATTCATGGAATAGATTACATAAATTCTGAAATAAACTAGTGGTTAAGTTGTAAAATTATAATGGGTGAAATGGTGAATATGTAATGGAACAAAAGGATAAAACATGAATGGTCATGATTTGATGGATTGCAGAAAAAATGTTTTGAGTAAAATTGAAAAAATATAGACATGAATGTGAGGAATAAAAATTATTTGATATTGTGGAACTATATTATAGTTGGTCTTGAGTTGATTCAACAAATGCAATTGTTGATAAGGATAATAGACAATTAAAATATTGTGTCTGTACAACCTAAAGTATGGACCACATAGTAAGCACAGATGTCACCTTATTTGAAAGCTATTGTCTCGGAATCTGTACATCAGTTTCAGGAAATATGATATGAATAAGTTAAAAGATCATTGCTGTGGAAGGGAAAAGGTTTTATGGTGGATCTGGGGAAGTACTGTATATTGTATATATGAATTTCGGTGATCTAAGACTCTTGTGAAGCTGACATTATGTTGGGATTCACTTTACAGGAAGTTTTGGATCACAGAGTGGTTCAACAATGGCAGCGGAGGAATACTGATATAGGATGTTATTGACAGGATATATATGGTTGACAGGGAGTTATACAGGGCATATGCCCAGGGTATATAGTAATGTCTAGATATACTCATAGTGGAAACAATTAAAAACAACAGCTGGGGGGGTACTGGGCCCCTGGCCGGGGGGTCACTGTCGTGGACCCTGGGGGAGCAGCGGCAGTCCCCCAGGTGCAATGGCAAGAACCAGGAAGGAAGGAGGGCCCAACAGTGGGCTCCTGATACTAATGGCTATGCTTTTGAGCCTATACACCTGCAATAAGAACAAGGCCTAGAGTAGCACTGTGCCTGGGAGTTTCATCCTGACAGCCTTCATGTTACTCAAATGTGGCCACTCTCACAGCCAAACTTGTACCTTGTAGATGCAGT
Organism: Dasypus novemcinctus; assembly: GCF_030445035.2. Lineage (NCBI taxonomy): Eukaryota > Metazoa > Chordata > Mammalia > Cingulata > Dasypodidae > Dasypus > Dasypus novemcinctus. Next base: position 58,046,851 of record NC_080673.1, read on the forward strand.
GCATTCCCCCCAGCGTGGGACATGACACCCGGGGATGAGCCTCCCTGGCACCGAGGGATCACTACCACATACCAGCTGAAGATGCAACTAGAAAATGACCTTGAATTAAAGGTTCAATACGGATCAGCAGAATATCCCTGTCTACATATAATAACGTGACTTCAAAATGCTGTTTGACCTAATGTAAGGGGGAAATGGAAAGGAGAAATGAGATTTTAATGCTATGAGTCTCTAAAAAAGAGTCTGGAGGTTGTCAGAAGGAATGCCCTTATGCACAACTGAGCAGAGTCTAAGAGACAGATAAAGTAGATACAACCCCAGGTATTGGTTCTTTTGAGGGCTAAAAAGACCCACAGGTTCTATGGTCATGGCAGATGGGGTTCACTGCCATGGCAGATGACCCTTCTTTGGAGCTGGTGTTTCTGCGTGATGGAATTAGACTCAGATGGGATCTCTTTTCACAAGACTTGCATGTTACTTTATTGGAATTGTAGTTGGTGCTGGGGTTTAAGATATATGTAGGGGATTTGAATCTCTGGACTGATAATATGACACCCAGGCCCAGAGCCTCAACAGACTTCAGCTCCTACACTTTGATTTATTGGACTTACCCCACTCAGCTAACATGGAGTTGAAGAAGGTCAACCACCACACCATGGAGCCTAGAGTGTCTACAACAGAAAGCAGGAGGAGTGCATCCAGTATCCATGTGGAATCTAAGCCCCCACTTGACATAGATGTGCAATGGACACAACCAATCCAATGTCCACAGAGAAATGTGGAATGGGTGTGGGAAGGGTAGCCATGGTGGCTGCTGGGTTTGGAGAATGGGAGGAAGAGATGAGATGTGGAGGCGTTTTCGGGACATGGAGTTGTCCTGGGTGGTGCTTCACGGACAATTACGGGAAATTGTAGATCCCCCCAGGGCCCACTGGATGGAACGTGGGAGAGTGTGGGCTATGATGTGGACCATTGACTATGGGGTGCAGTGATGCTCAGAGATGTACTTACCAGGTGCAATGGATGTGTCGTGATGATGGGAGAGAGTGTTGCTGTGGGGGAAGTGAGGGTTGGGGGCGGTGGGGTTGAATGGGGCCTTATATTTTTTGAATGCAATTTTTATAAATAAATAAATAATTAAAAAAATATTGTGTCTGAAGTGTTGTGGTAGCTACTTTACATCAAATGTGTGAAATGTCATTTCAATGACATAATTTTGCAAAGAGGTTAGAAAGTAAAAATTATGGCATAAGGCACAATATTTTTTCCCTTTCTCTCCTAATGTAAATGGAACCTGATATTTGTGATGCTTCTGAATTGTGTTATATTCCAATGAAAGACAATGTATGTTAAAAAGTTAACAAAATTCCATAGTTCTTCTTATGTTTGTTTAATTCTCTATTGATTTTAAAGCCAGTGTTCAAACAATCTTAGCAAGGTAAGTATTAAAATTGCTATAGGTGTATTTGGTATTCTTAGCAGTTTATTAGTAGACCAGGGGATTCAAGATGAAATCCTTCTAATTTAACTCAAAAGACTTCCAAGAAAAAACAAAAGGTATTTAAAATGATCAACTATACAGCAGTTTCTTCCTGGGATGTAGAGAATCAGAAAAAGCAACACTCCTAATCTTCCAACAGAAAAGAGCAAGAAAACACACAAAGTCATTCCTTTTTTTCAGCTTATCAGAGAGTTGAGGTGCTGCAAAATCAGGAGCCTAAATGCTAGGCATATGGACAAGGAGAGAAAATGCAAAAGAATTGGCTCACCTGTACAGAGCATAGCAGAAAGTGGCTCAAGCCCCTGTGGGAGTAGGTAAGAAGAAATCAGCTGAAGTTTATCAAATTGCCAAAGGCCAAGTGTGGGCCAGCATGGCAGTAAGGACTCCTCCAAGTACCAGACAAAGGGGGAGTTAACAGATTCTTTAACTTGGACTTCCACCCCATGCTCACAAGTATGTCTGGGATAGAGCAGGTGACCAGGGAGCCTCGCTAGGTGGTGGACGTGTAGGAGCGATTGGCTGCACTGGGAAAGGGCTCACCCCCAGCCCGGGCACAGCTTTCACAAGGAACAAAAGCCGTAAGCTTTGGAAAAGGGGCAGCAGGTCCCGTGAACACCAGGGCACAAGTAAAGACCAGCTGCAACTGGCAAATGATTGAAGAAGGGGCAGGGTTTGGGGAGATGGACTCTATCTACCCTTGAGTCAGAGATCCTAGGCTCAGGGTCCTGTTATCGTAACATTACATGCACACTGTAGCTGACCAGAATAACAACAAAACCCAAACCTACCTCAACACCTCTCCAGACCCATTCAAAACTTAAACCCCTGCTGTACCCATCTCCTTCATACACACGCACTAATTGTGTGACAGAAGTCAAATTAAGGTATTATATATAGGTCGCTCTTGGTGAGTAAAACTGAAAACTGATAATGAAACTACTATATATAGTCAGAAATTCATTGTCATTTATCTGTCCATTTTTAAATAGTTTAGACGGCTGGCTATCTATTTGTATTACCTCTTTGCAGTTGTTACAGATTTGGGTTCAGGAATTATCATCAAATTCCTTATCATCATTTTCAGAAAGTCTAACTAAAGAATCACTCCAGGGATAGCTATAGATAGATATCTGTACTACGTAGACTAGTGATGTGGACAGAACAATGTGGGAATTCACCATTTGAAAATTTTTTTTCTAAATGTAGTAACTTCTTCCTAGTTATGCCTCAGTTAATTTTCTGCCAAATGTATGTTTAGCTCTGTGTGTATAGCTGTGTGTGTGTTAAGATTTCTAGCCAGAAATTTCAAAAATCCAAATTTTCCAATTTGCTCTTAAACAACAGGTTGTGGTTCTTGTTTTTAAATGAATATAATAAGCATATTATTAACAAATAAAAGTTATAATTTTAAAGGTTTAAAGCAGTCATATAAACCAAATAATGGTCTATGCATTTGCAAATGCAATTTCTGTAGGGAATTCCACAAAAATGCTTTATAATACATGCATATACTGTTACATAAGATTAAACTCCATTCACCATATACAGCAATTGTGGGAATAGTTGGTGCATTATATCCGTCAGATGTTAAAAATGAAGTGTAATTTTTACACAGGAACTTGCTATATCACAGAGACGTCTCTTGCTTATATTTTCTAAGGTGAGTATAAGCACCAGAACTGAAGACCTCAGGCAAGTGTGATAAGTAATCTACTTTAATTACAATCAGCAGTTAGTGGTGCTGATTGTAGAATAGGTACAATGTCTAATTTATTGGCAAGAGTGTAGATACTAATTTTGTCTGTAAATGAAAAGAACAAGTGTTTGCCAATTAAGATCAAGTAGCTGCTTCACAGTCAGTGATACTAATAGCTGCCAACAAAACTCCAAGCCATTACTCTAAATTGTTTAATGAACTACTTTTAATAAGAAGTAAACTATAACCCCAATTCCTTAAAAATGCTGGTCTGGGGCTTAGTTATTCAACCTTAATTGACTTCTCAGTGTCTTGCCTGAATTTATTATATTAGGGTAGAGTTAAGCTTCTAAAGCTACATTGATTAGAGATTTACCTACCAGTGTACTTAAATACCTGTATGCTAGTTATATCTGTGATTGAATTGCCTATCCATGGTCATTTATGTGTTTAGGCATTTTTCTACTATTGTGTTTAGGTTTTTTAGTTACATGTTTAGTTATGAAGGACAATATTAGAAGTCTACTCATTTTCTATCCATTTTTCTCTCCATTGCTACCAAAATAATATCCTCAACTGATAAAATTGATATGTGAAAACAGAAAACTTTAAATACAATCTGAGTTTTCTTTTTAAAGATTTGTTTTATTTATTTATTCTCCCCTCCCCCTCATTGTTTGCTCTTGCTGTGTCTGTTCATTTTCCTTGTTTCTTTAGGAGGCACTGGGAGCCAAACCCTGCATCTCCAATGTGGGAGGGAGGTGCCTAATCACTTGAACCACCTCTGCTCCCTGCTTTGTTGGGTCTCTCATTATGTTTCCTTCCTGTGTCTCTTGTTGTATCATCTTGATGCATCAGCTCACCATGCCTGCCAGTCATATCAGCTCCCTGTCTTCTTTAGGAAGCACCAGGAATCTCTGCTCCCTGCTTTGTTGTGTCACTCATGGTTTTTTCCTTCTTGTGTTTCTTGTTAGGTTAGCTTGCTGCACCTGACTGTTGCACCAGTTCACTGTCTTCTTTGGGAGGACCGGGAACTGAACCAGGGACCTTCCATGTGGTAGGCAGGAGCTCAATTGCTTAAGCCACACCTGCTCTCCATGATCTCGTTTTTATACATAAGTAACTGAACACTCTAAACTTTGGAAACTGCATAAACTTTTTAAATTTAATTCTTTTTTGTAAAATATTGAAAAGTTTGATGTCAGCCTGTGTTCTGGTAGTAAGAAGTGTTCATTCTTTTGGAAGTATATTAGATGACCATTCATGGTGCCTAAAATGATTATTACTACTTATTAAAAACTTGCATCATTATCAGGTCTGTTAACTACCCTTACTTCATTACTTCCAAATAATATCTATTTAAGCATTTTATTTTAAATAGGAAATAAAAAGTCCTCTTGATATATAGATACACTAGCATGATGACATTTATCACATCAAAACCCTTCGGAGGTTTATAGATGATATTTGATAAGCACAACTTTGATGTGGCATCCATAATAAAACTGTAAGTTTCTATGTGGCATCCATGATTAAAGCATATATTTAAACATATTTTATATTTATGAAATTAAATTTCTATAGCCATGAATTTTAGTATCATCAAATTTAAGCTCTAACTATATCACATGCAGTGTTGACAGTATCAGCTAAACCCAAGAAAAAGACATTTTATAATATGTATAGTCAAGTTTAACATACTAATTGTCCATTGAGAATTTTACACAGTCTGGGAATTAAGGATGTAAATATATTTCAATATCTCACCAAGGAATAGTCAGTCATATGGAGAATGTTACTGAAAATTTATCAAAGATGAACATTTCAATTTCCATCACTAACAATCAGGCATTTTATTAAGTAAAAAACAGTGAAAGTTTACATAGATTTGGGTTGGATTTCCAGTAGATAATTAAAAACTTTTGTGCTACAAAGAAGTTTGTCAAAAAAGTGAAAAGGCATCCTACTCAATGAAAGGAAATATTTGGGAAACACCACTATGATAAGGGCCTAATATCCAGCATATGTAAAGAAAGCTTACATCTCAAAACTAAAAAGAAAACCAATCCGTTTAAAAAGTGGGCAAGACATTTGAATAGACACTTTTCCATAGAGGAAATACAAACGGCTAAAAGCACATGAAAAAATGCTCAACACCACAAGCTACTAGGGAAATGCAAATGAAAACAATAAGATATTATTTTATACCTATTAGACTGAATGCTATTTAAAAATGCAGTAATCTACAAATGTTGGAGAAGATGTGGAGAAATAGGAACACTAATTCCCTATCAGTAGGAATGGAGAATGGTGCAGCCACTGTGAATGATGGTTTGGTGTTTCCTCAGGAAGCTACGTATAGAATTGCTATATGATCCAGGAATCCCAATACTAGTAATATACCCAGAAGACTTGAAAGCACAAAAGCAAACAGATACATGCACATGAATGTTCATCATGGCATTATTCACAATTGCTAATAGTTGGAAGTGACCCAAATGTCCATTAATGGATGGCCCAAATATCCATTAATGGATGAAGAGACAAACAAAAGTGGTATATACATATACAATGGAATATTACTTAGCTTTAAGAAGGAATAAAGTATTGACACTTGCAACAACATAGATGAATCTCAAAGACCTTATGTTGAGGGAAATAAGTCAGTCACTAAATGACAAAGATTGTGTATTGCTGATATGAACTAAGGATATTGAGCAGATCCACAGAGATAGAGTCTGGAAGATAGGTTACCAAAAGATAGAAAGGGAGTAGAGCAGTGGTGAGCTGATGCTCAACCTGGACAGAATCTATGATAAGGTGGATGTGGTGGAGGGGCTTGGTAGTAGATGGGAAAATTAGGTGCAGTGATAATAATGGGATAAAAAATGATGAGTGTGAGTGTGAGTGGGGCTGGGAGGGTGGGTTGGGCTATCCAGAGAGCTGGGGGGAGGGCTGGAGGAAGGAACAGGTGAACCCTGGGAAGGTAGAGGAATGTGATTGAGAATACCACCGTGAGACCATTTTTTTGGCAACTATGGCAGGGGAGGGTCACTGGTATAGGGTGTCAGTGGGAAAGGGTGCAGCAGTCATATTCTATGGAATATGAATGTGTTCACGTGGTCATAGAGTGCTACCTCAGTAGGTGAAAATCCATGCAATAATCAAGAAAATATTAAATTGCACTTCTTGGAGTCCTACTACATTCTCCAGTAAAGTAGCAAGAATCTCTAGAGTACATAGGGAGCACATAATGAAAGAAAAAAGACCAATTCACCAAGTCCTCCTTATGAATATATTATTCTTGTAAAATTGAAACAACCTACTAATATCTATGGCCTAAGAGTTACTTCCAGAAAACCTCTTTGTTACTCAAATGTGGTCTCTCTCTCTAAGCCAAACTCAGCAAATAAACTCATTACCTTCTTCATGGCATGAAACATGACTCTGGGGATAAACCTCCCTAGCACCAAGGGATTGTTACCAAGCACCAACCAGCAATGCCTTTCGAAAAATACCTTGGTTAAAAGGGGGAAAATTAAATACAAATGAGTTTTTATGGCAAGAAATTTCAAAGTAAGTTGGGCGATTATTCCAGAGGTTGTGCCTATGTGTGTCTCAGGGAGATATCACTAACTGCCACTGTAAAAAAGCTTCAAACAAGAGTGCTCCTGAGTGCTCTAGAAACATCTGGACACTATAGGCAAGGACCCAACCCCTTGAAATCAGACCCCATCGGTGGCTCTTACCTTGGATTATATATGATGACTTATTTTCTAAATCAAACAGTTAGATCATTTATAGTTTCTCTACCCATGATTCTTCTAACCTTTTATTTGAACCTATAATTAACACTATACTCATTAAATATATGTCCCAGAGTCTTAAATCATCAGTCTGTTCATATGTCAGTTGAGCCCTGAATCTCAGCAAAGTTAGTCAATACCTATTCTCCAGTTCACTGGATGTGCCCAGGATACCTAACAAACTGATGATGATGGGCAACCCTCATCTCCAAAAGCAGAGTATCTACAATTACAAGTAAAACATTTCCTTTCATTTGCCCCATAAGATGTAGGCGCCCCTTCTCAATCTGAAGCAGAGCATGTACCACAAAGTTCTCAAGACTAAGGAAGTGGGAATGAAACCATGGACCAAAATAGACTTATTATTACTGAAGTAACTGTAGAACTTGTAACACTGATATAAAGATAGAGATTATCAGAGGTTCTAGGTGAGGACAGAAAAAAGGTATGACATAGGGCATTTTTTGGATATTGGAATTGTTCTGCATGATAAGGCAATGATGGATACAGTTCATTATACATTTTGGAAAAACCTATAAAATTGTACAATGCAAAGTGTGAGCCATAATATAATCTATAGACCATGGTTAGTTGTAATGCTTCGATATTAGTTAATCAGTTACGCCAAATGTACCACACTAACGTAAGATGTTATTAGAAGAGGAAAATGTGAGAGGGGGAGGAGGTGGGGTATATGGGAATCCCCTATATATATATATATTTATTTCTTTTAAAGTTAACACAGTTTATTCATGACTATTTATTTTGATCCTACTATGTGCCAGGGAATGAAAAGACAAAATGAAATCTCAAAATAAGTGTTAAAATTCTAGTAGAAGAAATGAATTTCTTATGAATTCTATAAAGATCACAACTTGGCAGTCTGGAACTATGTTTATTTGTCTGGCATAAAACTTTTTGCTTTCTTTCTTTTTAAATCAATTTTAATCATACATATTAATAAAACATAATTCAACTAAAGTGTACAATTGATGATATTCAGGATAATCACATAGATGTGCATTCATCATTTTTAGTGTACTTCCATTATTCCAGTAATAATGATAATAAACAAAACCTATCACTTCTCAATCTCTGTATGTGTCCCCTGCTGTACATACTGCTAACTTGTTTCCTTCTCTCTAGTATATATGTGTTTATGCTTTATAGAAACACAATATATTGCCTTCATACTAGTGCAATCACACGTTATTTGGCCTTTTGTGTCTGGCTTGCTTCACTCAACATAATGTCCTCCAGGTTCATCCATGTTGTCAAAGGCTCCACAACTTCATGTCTTATTGCTACATAATATTATATCATGTATATGTACCACAACTTTTTTTTCAATCAATTCATCAGTTGATGGATTCCTGGGTTGCTTCCAAATTTTTGGCAATCATGAATAATGCTACTATGAACATTGGTGTGCAGATAACTATTCGTGTCACTCCTCTCAGTTCTTCTAGGTATATATACCTAGTAATGATACTACCATTTCCATGGCAAGTCTATAATCAACTTCCTTAGGAACTGCCAAACAGTCCTCCACAATGGCTGTACCATTCTACATTCCCACCAACAGTGAATGAACATTCCTATCTTTCTACTTCTTCTCCTACATTCACAGTTTTCTGACTTTTTAATAGTGGCCAGTCTGAAAGGTATGAAATGATATATCATTTTAGCTTTGATTTACGTTTTCCAAATCACCAATGATATTGAACATTTTTTCATGTGCTTTTTTCATCATTCCTGTGTCTTCTTTGGACAATTATCTTTTCAATTCTTTTACCTATTTATTAATCAGGTAGTTTGTCTTTTTATTGTTGAGTTGTATGATCTCCTTATATATCACGGATATTAAATGTTTATTGGATATGTGATTGCCAAATATTTTCTCCCATTAATTCAGCTGCATATTCACCATTTTGACAAAGTCCTTTGAGGTACAAAAAATGTTTAATTTTGAGGAGATCCCATTCATCTATTTTGTTGTTGTTGCTCCTCATGCTTTTGGTGTCAGGTTTAAGAAACTACTGCCTACCACCAGATTTTTAAGATGTAATCCTACATTTTCTTCTGAGAGTTTTATGGTTGTCACTTTTATATTTAGGCCCTTGACCCATTTTGAATTAATTTTAGTATAAGGTTTGAAATAGGGGTCCTTTTCCTTTCTTTTGGAAATGACTATCTAATTCTTCCAGCACCATTTGTTGAACAGACTGTTTTGGCCAGCTAGGAGGGCTTGACAGCCATGACAAAAATCACTTGATTGTACATGTGAGGGTCTTTTTCTCAGTTCTTGTTTGAGTTCTATTGCCCAATCTGTCTTTATGCCAATAGCATGCTGTTTCTACCACTGTAGCTAAGTTATATGTTTGAAAGTTAGGAAATAAGCCCTCCAAATTTGCTTTTCTTTTTAAAGACATTTTTTGCTCTATTTAGGGTCCCTTACACTTCCAAATAAATTTGATATTTATCTTTCCCATTTCTGCAAAAAGGGCTGTTGGGATTTTTATTGGGATTGCGTAGAGTTGGTATATCAGTATGGAGAGAACTGACATTTTAACAATATTTAGTTTTTCAATCCATGAACACAGAATATCGTACTTTAATTTAAGTCTTCTTTGGTTACTTTTGGCAATGCTTTGTAGCTTTCTGAATACAGGTTCTTATTGTCCTTGGCTAAGTTTATTTCTAAATATTTGATTGTTTTAGTTGTTATTATACATGGAATTTTGTTTTCTGATTTTCTCCTCAGATTACACATCAGTAGTATATAAAAACGCTGTTGATTTTTATATATTAATCTTGTATACCTCACCACTTTGCTGAACTCATCTATTAGTTCTAGTAGCTTTTTTTTGTGAATTTTTCTGGATTTTCTAGATAGAGAATCATCATGAGCGAATAGCGAAAGTTTTACTTCTTCCTTTCTTATTTAGGTGACTTTTATTTATTTAGCCTAATTGTTCCATCTAGAACTTCTAGCACAACCGTGGTGACAGTGGGCATCCTTGTCTTCTTCCTGATCTCAGCTGGAAAGGTTTCAGTCTTTCACTGTTGAGTACAATGCTAGCTGTAGCTTTTTCATACATAAACTTTACCGTACCAAGAACCTTCCTTCTATTCCTATCTTTTGGAGTGTTTTAAATCAAGGAAGCATGACATATTTTATTAAATGCCTTTTCTGCAACAATTGAGAGGATCATGTGATTTTTCTTCTTCACTTTATCATTGTGGTTTATTACATTAACTGATTTTCTTGTGTTGAACCCTTGCCTAACAGATTGATCTCTCTTGATCGGGTATATAATTCTTTCAATGTGCTTCTGAAATTGGTTTGCAGGTATTTTGTTTAGGAGTTTTGCATCTGTATTCATTAGGGATATTAGTCTGTAATTTTCTTTTTTCATAGTATCTTTATCCGGTTTTAGTATTAAGTTGATATTACCTTCATAGACTGAGTTTGGTAGCATTCCTTCCTGTTCAAATTTTTGGCAGAGCTTGATGAAGATTGGTATTAAATCATCCTTGAATGTGTGGTAGAATTCAGCTGTGAATCCATCTGGTCCTGAGCTTATCATCTTTGGGAGGTTTTTGATGACTATTTCAATCTCTTCATTTATGATTAGTTTGATAAGGTCTTCCACTTATTCTTGGATTAGTGTATGTGGTTTGTGTATTTCTGGGAATTTGTCCTTCTTGTCTACACTGTCTAGGTTTTGGAATACAGTTGTTCATAGTATCCTCTTTGGCCTCTTATTTTTTCAGGGTCAGTGGCAATGTCCCCATCCCATTTCTGATTTTATTCATTTGCATCTTCTCTCTTTTTTCTTTGTCAGTCTTGCTAAAGATTTGTCAATTTTGCTGATATTCTCAAAGAACCAAATTTTGGTTTTGTTGATTTTGTCTATTTTATTTTTTGTTGTTTTTGTTGCTCTCAATTCCATTTAATTCTCTGTATTTAAAATTTTTATTGTTTTTTTGAAAATACATAGATCACCAAAAAAACGTTAAATTAAAAAATATAGGAGATTCCAAAATATCCCACCTCCCACCCTCCCCCAGTCTTCCCACATCAACAACTTCTTTCATTATGGTGGCACATTCATTGCATTTGGTAAATACATCTTGGATCACTGCTCCACTGCATGGATTATAGTTTACGTTGTAGTTTACACTCTCCCCCAGTACTTTCAGTGGGTTATGGCGTGATATATAATGTCCAGCATCTGTCCCTGCAATATCAATTAAGACAACTCCAAGTCCTGAAAATGCCCGCACATTGTATCTTAGTTAAAAGTGTAAGAGCCATGTGTAGAAAGGTCACATTTGAGTCCAACTCCATCACATTTGGGAACACAAATTACAAAGTAGGTTGCACTGACAATACACTGAACTCCAGTGCCATCTGCTACGATGTAGAACCTGTGTGTCTCTGTAGCCCTCAGGAGCACCAGTACCTGGGGTTGCATCTATTTTGGCTATCTCTGGGATCCTGCTGAGGTGTGCATAAGTGCAGCTGCACTGATGACTTCCTGAATTTTGAAGACTTTTAGCCAAATAAACTCATTTGTCTTTACTATTTCCCCTTTTGTTCAAGGTCTTTTCCTAGGTGAATCACCAGTTAGTGATTGTTAGTAATCTCTCAGGGCCAGGGAGGCTCATCCCTGGGAGTCATGTCCCATGCTGGGGGAAAGGTAATGCATTTATATGCTGAGTGTGGCTTAGAGAGTGGTGACATTCGAGCAGCATAGATGATCTCAGGAAGTAACTCTTAGTCACTCTGCAGCTCTAGGCCTAGTTGAAATTTCAGGGAGATAGGGTCATAAGCATATTCATCAGTATTAAGGGTACACATTGGACCATCTTTCTTCACTGGCCTTTGCCCTTGCACTTGGGAGATTGTTGCTATTCCATTGGGAATGTGACAGAACTCCCCTGGCTAGGAACTCAGCACTCCCTCATTGTTGTATTTAACTGTAACTTCTATGAAAAAATACCCAATGAATATCTGAACATTTTTTATGTACCTTGTATAGATGCCCTGGAGAACTCCCTGCCAACCCTGTACTCCCTATCAATAACACCCCACACCAGCATTCCTCCCCTGCCATACTTGAACCCTTTGTGGTCCAAAACGTCTTGAAAAATGAAGCCTATTCAATTCTATTCTGATCTTTACTATTTCTTTTTGGGATTAGTATTTTGTTCTTTTTCTAGTTCTTCCAGGAGTGCAGTTAGATCTTCAATTTTAGCTCTTTTTTTCTTTTTAAATGTAAGGATTGGGAGGAGAACCAGCACGATGGCTGTGGAGTAAGGAGCTCCTAGAGTCAGCTCCTGCTGTAGGGCAGTTAGTAAACACCCAGAGCTCTCTGGAGCTAGCTGAAGCACCTGTTTAGGGGCTCCGGGAGACCAGAAGAGCATCCTGCAATGTCCTTGAAGGAGTGGAAGGAGGAGACTGCTCATATGCAGAGGAGACTCATAAGTAGAACACTCCATGCCATGGAGGCCAGTGTCCATCTTCCACTGGAGGCACAAGCCACCCCGGGAATGGTTCTGTGACTGTAACTGAAAGCTCCTCTTTCCCAAAACAGGGAAGGAAGAGATGGTTGGGTACCAATTTCAGCTATTATGAGGAAATTCAGTGGGCTACAGTATAATCCTCAGAACAGTTCAAGTTTGAGTCTGTCCAAGTCAGAGAGGCTGGGAGCCACCATCTTAACTATGCACCTGGCATGAGGGGAAGTGGGGTGGACTGAGAATCCCAGTGTGGGTGGGGACTGGCTTCTTCCCATCCAGATCATATTGCAGGTCTAGCCTAGGCCCCAGAGCCACCTCCAGGAGGAGGAAGCTGCAGGGACTGTGCCAGCCTCTCTGGGAAATTACCGGCCAAGCTGCTAAGGCTGGTGATCCTCTTACTCTGGAGGCAGCTCTCTGGACAACTACAGTCTAGGCCTGCATGTGAATTATTCCACATAGCTGTGACTCTGTCCCTACCCCTGACAAAGGAGAAAGTTGGAAGAAGGTTCATTGGTCCATGGTGCAATGAGGGCCGCTTGAGCATCTACAGCTTACAGCAGTAACTACATGCTTGGCTCCTACTGCATAACCAGCAAGGGAGAAATGATTGGAAGCCCTAAACTAAAGAAAAAACCTGCACCCATAAAAAATACTCTTGTAAACCCGATGCAAAGACACAAACAAAAAATCACAATCCACACCAAGAAACAGAAGCTATAACCCAGTTAAAGGAACAAGATAAGCCTCCAGATGACATAAAGAAGTTGAGACAACTAATTATAGATGATCAAGCAATACTCCATAATAAATCCAATGAGATGGCTAAAGAGATTAAAGATATTAAGAAGACACTGGATGAGCACAAAGAAGAATTTGAAAGCACACATTGAAAAATAGCAGATCTTATGGGAATGAAAGGTGCAATCAATGAAATTAAAAAATTGGAATCATATAATAGCGGATTTGAGGAAGCAGAAGAAAGGATTGCTGAGTTTGAAGAAATGGCCTCTGAAAGTGAACATACAAAAGAACAGATGAGGAAAAGAATGGGAAAAAAATTGAACAAAGTCTCAGGGAACTAAATGACAAGAAAAGGTGTGCAAACATCCATGTCATGGGTGTTCCAGAAGGAGAAGAGAAGGGAAAAGGGGCAGAAGGAATATTTAAAGAAATCCTGGTGGAAAATTTCCCAACCACAAAGATAACCCTGTCCAAGAAGCACAAGGTACTCCCATCTGAAAAAATCCAAATAGACCAACTCCAAGACACATACTCATCAGTATGCTGAAGGCCAAAGACAAAGAGAGAATTCTGAGAGCAGCAAGAGAAAAGGAATGTATAACATATAAGGTATATCCAATAAGATTAAGTGCTGATTTCTCACCAGAAACCATGGAGGCAAGAAGACAGTGGTCTGATATATTTTAGATATTACAAGAGAAAAACTTCCAGCCAAAAATCTTATATCCAGCAAGACTGTCTTTCAAAAATAATGGTGAAATTAGAATATTCACAGATAAACAGAAACTGAGAGAGTTTCTAAGACAGAGACCAGAATTTCAGGAAATACTAAAGGGTGTGCTAAAGGCTGAAGAGAAAAAGACAGGAGAAAGAGGCTTATAAGAGAGTCTAGAAATGAAGATTATATCAATAAAATAGCTAAATGTGCCAAAGGAGTGGTGAAAATAAAATATGACAGGTAAAACTCAAATAGTCAGGAATAAACTTAACCAATGATATAAAGTACTTGTATTCAGAGAAATGCAACTTGATGTTAAAAGAAATTAAAAAAGCCCTAAATAACTGGAAGATCATTCCATGCTCATGGATTGGAAGACTAAATATCTTTAAGATGTCAATTCTGGGAAACGGATTTGGCCCAGTGGTTAAGGTGTCCGTCTACCACATGGGAGGTCCACGGTTCAAACCCCCGGCCTCCTTGACCCGTGTGGAGCTGGCCCATGTGCAGTGCTGATGCGCGCAAGGAGTGCCCTGCCACACAGGGGTGTCCCCTGCGTAGGGGAGCCCCATGTGCAAGGAGTGCGCCCCATAACGAGAGCCGGCCAGCGCGAAAGAAAGTGCAGCCTGCCCAGGAATGGCGCAGCCCACACTTCCCGTGCCGCTGACAACAACAGAAGCGGACAAAGAAACAAGATGTAGCAAATAGACACAGAGAACAGACAACTGGGGCGGGGGGATTAATTAAATAAATAAATAAATCTTAAAAAAAAAAACATGTCAATTCTACTTAAACCTTAAACTGATATACAGGTTCAGTCCAATTCCAACAAAAATTCCACCAGTATTTAAAAAAATTGAAATGTGATGATAAAATTTATTTGGGAGGGTAAGGAGTTCTAAATAGCCAGAAACATCATAAAAATTAAAAACAAACCCACATCTCTAAACTTTAAATCGTATTACCTATTTATAGTGGTAAAAACAGCATGGTATTGGCATAAAGACAAACACATAGACCAATGGAACCAGATTGGTGGTTCAGAAACAGGCCTTCACAGGTATGGTCAAGTGATTTTTAACTAGCCTGTCAAACCCACACAGCTCGGGCAGAACAGTCCATTCAACACATGTTGCTGATAGAACTGGATAACCATAGCCAAAAGGAGGAAAGAGAACCCCTATCTCACACCTAATCAAAAATTTAACTCAAAATGGATCAAAAACATAAAAATAAAAGCAAGAAAGATAAATTTTCTAGAATAAATTGTAGGAAAACATGTTCAAGACCTGGTGGTAGGTGGTGGAGTCTGAAAGGAGATAGCAGGAGGACTGAGATGGACTACTGATGTTTAATGTATGAAAAAGTTTTAATTAGCGTTACTGTAAAATTGTGGCAATGTATAGAGTGGATGGTAACACACAGTGAGTAATAGCTGGTTTATAAATGGGGATGTGACTGAAAATGGTAGTCTAGTTATGTAAATGCCAATTGACAGAATACTTGAGAATAATCTAGGAACTGGATAATAGCACAGTAAACCAAGAGGTTGGTAAGAATTATGGTTGATGGTACAAATGCAAGAGTGTCCTTTGTTAGCTAGAAAAAATGTATATCACTACTGCAGGGTATTGGAAATATGGAGAAGCATGGGAAAAATACAGCTGGAGTGACCTATTCACTGTGGTTAGTAGTAATATTATAATATTCTTGCATCTATGCAAAAGATGTACTGTGTTGATTGGGAGGCAGTATGGAAAATGTGAGCCAAATGTACACTATGGACATGGCAATGTAAGCATGGGGCTAATAATTTCCCTCTCAGCTCTGCCTCTTTGGTGTCCCATAAGTTTTAAAATGTTGTATTCTCTTTTTCATTTGTCCAAGCTTTTTTGCTGAATTCTCTTGCAATTTCTTCTTTGATCCACTGAATAGTTGAGAGTGTGTTGCTTTTTTCTCCATGTTTTTATGAATTTTCCCTTTTTTGATCCATTATTAATTTCCAATTTTATTTCATTTTGATCATAGAAAGTATTTTGTGCAATTTCCATCTTATTAAATATACTGTCTTGTCTTGTGGCCCAACATGTGGTCTCCTAGAAAAGGATCCATGAGTCCTGAAAAGAATGTATATCTGCTGTTTTAGGGTGCAATGCTCTATAGATGTCTGCTAGGGCTAGTTCATTTATCACATTATTCAACCTGTCTATTTATTTACCCTCAGTCCAGATGCTCTACTCAATGCTGACAGTACTATCTTGCAGTCTCCAACTATTATTTTAGAGACATACATTTCTCCCTTCTTTTTCACCAGTGTGTACCTCATGTGCTTTGGGACACCCACATTTGGTGCCTAAATATTACAGTTATTTCCTCTTGATGAATTGTCCTTTTAAAAAAATGTATAATGACCTTCTTTGTCCCTTATAACAGTTTTCCCTTTAGAATATATTTTGTCCAATGTTAGTATCACTATTCCAACTCTTTTTTGTTACAATTTCCATGGAGTACCTTTATCCAACTTTTCACTTTTAACCTGGTTGTGTGCTTATGTCTGAGATGAGTCTCTTGTAGACAGCATATAGATGCCTCATACATATATATTTTTAAGTTCATATTATCAGTCTATGCCTTTTGACTGGGGAGTTCAAGCCATTATATTCAATGTTATTACTGTAAAGACATTACTTACTCATCCATTTTGTCATTTGGCTTTCTGTTGTTATATCTTGCAATTGTCTGTCTTTTTATCCTTTAATATACCTTTCTTAATAATCTTCATTTCCACACTCTTCTCCAAGTCTCTTGACATTATTTTTCCCTGTTAGGCTGTAGCACTCCCTTTAGTATCTCTTGTAGTCTGATCTTTTGTTAACATAGTCTATGCTGACAGGTTTGCTAGATGCGGAATTATTGGCCTGCAGTTTTTCTCTTTCAGTACATCAAATACATCATACCACTTTCTTCTCTCCTCCATGGTTTCTGATGAGAGGTTGGCACTTAATCTTTTTGATATTCCCTGGTATGTGATGCTTAAAAGAAGCCCGTGGTCTCCCCTTCATTTTTCCTTATAACAGCTGACAGAGAGGAAGATTTCTCTTCCCCTCTCAGTCAGGTGCAGTGGGCCAGGGGTTTTACTCCACCTTAAGATCTTTAGAGTGGGGAAAGGGAGTCCTTCCTGGCTGCTTTGGGGATTTGGTAACTCATGCTTGTTATTTTGGGCTATTCATCTCTCTGCCCCTCACCTTCCTGGAGTTGTGTAGCACTGTCTTAGTCTGCTTATCCCCAAAGCAATTCCTTTGGACATCTTCTGGCCATTTTTCTATTGATTTTATGGAAGAATTGAACCTTGTCTGCCTACTTTGACACTAACTTCCTAGAATTCTCTGGAATCCCTTATAATTTTGTAATAAATTTTCTGTAATCTAAAACTTTTTTAAAAATAAAGTTAAAAAAATAAAGGTTAAAAAAAGGAAATATAATTACAGTATTTTTCACAGAGTCAGAAACAAGGGATATGAATTCATAATACAGACAAAAGGAAATAAAGACAAATTTGCAGACCATAATTTAACCTTTGTTATCTCTTTATGTTTTGTAGCAGTGTAATGATTAATTAAAAACTGACTAAAAATGGATGGTAGTGATAGTAGCACAACATTATGAACATAATTAACTCATAATTATATATTTGAAGGTGATTTAAAGAGGAAATTTTAGGTTGCATTTATGTTTCTAGAATAAATTTTTAAAAATCCTTGGAATTGCACTACACAAACTGTGAACCCTAAGTTAAACCATGGAATATATTTAATAATACAATTATAAAAATATTATTTCATGAAATATAACAAATAAATTAATGTGAGCTGTTAATGATATGGGGTATACAGGAGCTTTTTATTTTATATTCAATATAAATATATTAAATATACATTTATATTTTTCTATAAGCTTATAATTTCTTAAGTAAAAATAACAGTAAAAAATTGAAAAGGAAAAAAGATGTAACATCTGAAACTATTGTGAATGTGATTGTAAATATAGTTATTACGTCTCAGATTGAGGAAAATAATACATTTCTTGTACTGGTAATGTGAAGGTACATTTTGATGGAGCACTATATTATGAGAAAATTATTTTCTAACTAAATATATACAAGTGGAAGAAAAATGTACTTGGAATTGGTTGTGGTGTAAATAAAGTTCACATCATTCTTAACCAAAGTGCAGTTATGTACCAGTAGAAATAGAGGCTATAGTTATCAAAGCATACATGTATAATGTTTAACACTCTAACTGAACTACAATTTCTTTGTGTAAAATCTGTTATAAAATGCAAAATGTATGCTTTAGCACAAAAACACATGCTTTTGGCTTTTGAGGCCAGTCAATAATTTAGCAGTGTTTGAATTTTTGTGAAACAGAAACAATGAACTAGTGTCCTACAATGGTATTTGACAATTTAAAAAACATTCCTTTAAACTTGTTTGGATTTTCTTCAAAACAAGTTAGAACACATTGATCTACATCTTCAAATAATGGAGCAACAAACACATCTTCAATTTTAAGTCCTTAGTAATTTAAAGTTATTATAACAATTTTATTGGAACACATTAAAATATATTCTAGAAAAACAAAATACGATGTAGACAAATGTTAGACAAATCTATGAAAAAGACTTTTATTTAAGAATTTTATAATTTCTTGTCTTATTTTTTTAAGTTTTACTTTTTTATCTTTTTTTAAAGATACATAGATCACACAAAATGCTACATTAAAAAATATAAGAGGTTCCCATATACCCCTCTTCCCAAGCCTCCTCTCCTCCCATATCAACAACCTCTTTCATCAGCGTGATGCATTCATTGCATTTGAAGAATACATTTGGAGCACTGCTACACAGTGTGGATTATAGTTTACATTGTAGTTTACATTCTCTCACAGTTCATTCAGTCAGTTATGGAAAGATATGTAATGTCCTGCATCTATCCCTGCAATATCATTGAGGACAACCCCAAGTTCCAAAAACGTCCCCATATCACACCTCCTTTTCCCTCTCCCTGCCTTCAGAAACTGGTGGCCACTGTTTTCACATCAATGATATAATTTATTCCTTTACTAGAGTCACAGGAACTCTAGAGTAGAATACTAGTAAATCCAATTTAATCCATATTTTATTCCTCCATCCTGAGGGCCCAGGGATAGTGATGCCTTCTCCATCTCTAAATTGAGAGGGGGCTTAGATCCCACATGGCTGATGGATGGGATTCTCCTGTTTGCAGTAGGAGACTCTCTGAGTTCCTTGGTGTGGTAGTTGACCATCCTCATTTCCTTGTCAGTTAACCTGGGTAATCTCAACGAACTGGAGAGTAGGTGTTGCAACTCTGCTGAGGCTCAGGGCCCAGCTGGTACATGTACAGTTCAGAGATTAAAGTCTCCTGAGCATACACCAACCACAGGTTCAGTAAAAGTGAGAGAAGAGGCATGTGTAGAGAAGTCACATCTGAGTCCAACTCTATCACACTAAGGAACACAAATTCCAAAATAGGTCTCACCAGCAAGGCACTGAACTACAGAGCTATCTGCCATTACTGTAGGACTTTGTTGTCTCTGCAACCTTCAGGAACAAAACTACCTGGGGTTGTATCTACTTTGGCTGTGATATTGCAGGGACAGATGCAGGACATTGTATATCCTGGCATAACCCACTGAATGGACTGGGAGAGATATAAACTTCAATGTAAACTATAATCCACGCTGTGTAGTAGTGCTTCAAAATGTATTCTTAAATTCAATGAATGTATCACACTGATGAAAGAGGTTGTTGATGTGGGAAGAGTCGGAGGGAGTGGGGTTATATGGGGACCTCTTACATTCTTTAATATAACATTTTGTGTGATTTATGTATCATAAAAAGCAAGATATTAAATAATAAATACATTAATTAATTAATTAATTAACAAAAAGGTGATGATGGGTAACAGCCATCCTAAAAAACAGGAAGTATCAACAACTATAGCAAGAGAGTTCTATCCATCTACCCTATGGGATCTAAGCCCCCTCTCAATCAGAAACAGAGCAGGCATTATTATCCCCAAATCCTCCAGACTAAGAAATGTACAAGCATAAGGACAGAATGCAACTGTGAACTAAAGTAGACTTAATATTACTATGGCAATGGAAGAGCTTGTACTAGAGATATAATGGTATGGGCCACCACAGCTTCTGAGGGGAGGAAGAGGGCAGAATAGGTGAAACATGGGGCATTTTGGGGACATTGAAATTGCCCTGTATGACATCGCATTGATGGAGATAGGGCATTGCACATTTTGTTAAGACCTATAAAATTGTGTGGGGCAGAATATAAACTATAGTCTATGGAGTATATGGGAATACCCTATATTTTTATGTAATATTTATATAATCTAAAGTTTCTTTAAAAATAAAAAAAATAAAATGTTTTAAAAAAATGTCTACAGGTGGCACATTGGGGTCGCTATTCACTAGAATACATTTTTCATCTTTTGTCACTGTGGCCTGCACTTGTGTGAAATAAGCTGGTTTGTTTTCAATTTCCCTCATTGTTTTGTCCAAGCAGGCTCTTCCTTCCAGACTTTCTCTTTGAGAAAAACAAATAAATAAAAATCTACAGGTTCAGTAACTGGGAGAATTCCAGAAGTGATCTGAAGGCATCCATTTTGAGCTTGTAATTCCTGTTATAATGGTGGTAGAACTATAATTCATGAATTTAAAGTACCTCAAGCCAATGCTATACTTTCAAACTGTCTAAATTTCCAATGTCGAAACTTTCTAATTAGTCTTCTGGAAAATACATAGTATGTTCAACAGTATCAGTTCTGGTTATTGTTTCACTTGCAATACTTCCAAATATCAGTAACAGTAAACTCAATTGGAAACATGTCTAAATTCTTAATAGAGTTTATTTTATCAGTTAAAGAGAATGGTGGACAGATTCTAAGGTGGCCCCCATGACACCTCTATGTGGTGTTCATGCCTTGGATGGTGGCACCAACCCACCTCCCCTTAAGTACAAAAAGGGAACTTTGACTTGTTTCTTGCATCTTTGTCAATAGCCATAGATGAATCAATTTTATCAGTAAATGCTAATAAAACTACATTCATACTAAGGCACTTAAATTTGCTAATTAATTTTAAATAATGCTGTAATATATAATAAAATAATTCATAATTCACTGGTATTCAACAAATTAATAGTAATTTTGAGACCCTATACCTATTTCTGGACATTAATTCTTTAACAGTGCCACAGACGTAGACCCAACCTTACTTTTACAATAAGCATAACAGTAGGACATTCTATACTGGTCATTAAGATGCTCATTCTCCTAAATGGGGTCATGACAATGGTCAAAGAAGGAGATGAGTAAAGCAAATGGAATTTATTCAAATGATTTTCCCTAGAGTCGTTATCAGTGAAATGACTGATTTCCAAATATTCATGGTTCCTTACATTCTGCTGCTACAAGAGTATCAAACTAGAAAACAAGGTTTTATCAAGGACAGAAAGGTTAATCCTAACTTTTCTGAGTTTATGACATGCATTTTTCCTTCACAATTTTTTTCTTGCTTGATTTTTAGATAATGTTTTATCACACTTTGTAATATGTTGTTCTGGATATTTTACATGTCATAACTATTCAACTCCTAAAAAGTGAGTTAGACACTACTATTGTCCTAATTTTATAATTTTGCTACTTCTAAGTGTGCTTATACTCAGAAACCTATCATAACCACTGAATTAGACAACATGTTCATTTCATGAACAGTCAATGCCTAATGGATTGGAAATGCAATCATAAAACGTGAATTATTTACTCTCATATAGCTTACCTTGTATGTAATTAAGTAAATAAATTTTTAAGTAGGTTATATATTGTGGGAAAAATGAGAGGAAAGGAACAGGTTATACATGTTATTGCGGATTGCCAGAATCAAAAACAAGACAAAAAATAGAGTACTTTCCCTTCCTAAGAAAAGAGATATTAATAAAAATGTGATTATTATAAATTATTAGATTTATGATTTAGAAATATTTCTAAAAGCTATCATTATGATAGTTGAAAGGTACATAATTTGGAAATAATATTCGCCAGATATTTCTAATTAAAGCACTGAATGCTTAAGTTTGGTACCCACACTTTAAAAAATCATATGCAAAAATATTGTGCATTTTGCAATGCCCATAATATACTACAGGAGGGTAACTTTATATTCAGCCTTTTTTTTTAAGATTTATTTTTATTTATTTCTCTCACTTCCCCCCCTGCCCTCCCTGTGTCTGCTCTCTGTGTCCATTAGCTGTGTGTTCTTCTGTATCTGCTTGCATACTTATCAGGTGGCACCAGGAATCTATGTCTCTTTTTGTTGCATCATCTTGCAGCGTCAGCTCTCTGTGTGTGTGGAGCCATGCCTGGGCAAACTGCACTTTTTTGCATGAGATGGCTCTCCTTGCGGGTGCACTCCTTCCATGTGTGGCACCCCTATGTGCGGCATGGCACTCCTTGCACGCGGCAGCACTGCACATGGACCATTTCACCACAAGGGTCAGGAGGCCCTGGGTACCAAACCCTGGACCTCCTATATGGTAGACGGATGCTCTATCAGTTGAGCCACATCTACTTCCCTATATTCAGTCTTTAATGCTAAAATAGGAAAGTGAATTATATGAACTCTTAAATATTGAAACCGACAATTTTTTATGGAAGAATTTCAGCATTCAAAATTGGAGTGATGAGAAACCTACATTATCATCTATCCTGTCCAGTCACAAGAACTTCCATTATCATAATGAAATGCCCTGAAATCCACCTCAAAGTAACACACTGTATTTATGACATGTCATTTGATGAGGATTTATATAAGTATATAAGACAGGCATAAAAAAACATTGCTCAAGCTACTTATCCATCAGATTCATAAAAAATATTGAGTATGCCAAAAGTATTTCATCCTGTACACTGTTATCACGTTGTTAAGCATCCCCATGTCCTCTTCTTTCTCTCTCTCTCTCTTTTTTAAGGATCAAGTGGAATAGTGTCTTGCAATTTATTCCTCATCTCCAATTCATTCTTCCTTTTATTTTTATTTTTATTTTTTTGCAGGTGTATCTCAAAGTATAATTAACAAAGCTGTTATAATTTTAACAGAAGAATATGAACAGGACACCAGGATTATCCTATATGTAGACAAAATCAAATCTCCTTTGAATGTGATATCCACACTCTCCTATCTTTAGCATCCCTCAGTGTTAGGTGAGATCAGTGTTTACAGTTTCTAGGTTTCAGTCAAGGACAGCACATATGTTGAAGAGAAAAGAACTCTGATACAAATAAAGATAACTATTACTTTCACTCTTCAGCATATCTACATGCAAATCGGTTTTTAGCATAAGAGTTTATAAAATCACTTACATAAAGGTATGAATGACTAATCAGTCTAAAATTTTTGGTATCACTCAAGATAATGACATTTAATGAGCCCAATATTCTATCCAAAAACTGTTCATAGAACATGAGGCATTGATGAATAGGATGAAGAGATTCATGATGTTTTTTGTGCTTTGCAAAATAGAAGCCTTTTGGGGGACTTTGAAATCACATTATACCCTACCAGAGCCATTCATAATACTGACAGTGTCTAGGAAGGAAACAATTGCTTTCCTAATGGAATTGGCATAAAGAAATATATTCAATATTAATATTTGTCTTCTATGTCAGTGTATAACATTTTCCAGGTTACTATAGTTGGAATTTTTGTATGTTCTTTGCTGAAACATGAATCTTTGGCTGAAAAACCTTCAAATTTCTATTTCAGTCTAAACTTACACATACCTCATGATGCCCTTCTGATGTCCTGAATACAGATACAGATGTTTGCATATCCTTGATTTCTTCCTTTCAAAATGAACATGTAGCCAAGGATAAAGGTAGATTGCAAGTGTGCTAAGAGGAAGTAATAAGTAAAACCTTTGTCCATAGGCTCATCTGAAATTTGGCCCCTTGATAATCATAATTTTATGAATAATCCACCTCTTATTTTTCTGTGATTGTATCTAGAAATCACTTCATGCTAGACACCCACTGATACGGTCTTTTGTTATCCATTTTCAATGAGATACTTTTTGTCAAGATTTTAATTTCTACCTTTTAAACTCACCATTTATGCACATGAGTGTGTGGGTGTTGGAACAATAAAAATTACAGCTAATCATATTCAGTGATAGCAAATGATATTTTGTCATGCTAACGTTTATATTTAAAGTATAATTTTCCCTTTGGTTTTAACTTTAATAACAATGATGAGCATAGAGCTTATTCAAACTAAAAGGACCAAACTGTAGCATAACACATAGTGTTAATAGCCCTGCTTTCTTCTGAAGGTAATTATTTCAGTCATTTTGAGTGTCTACCCTAAAACTTAACTTTGGAAAATTACAAATGGAATGAGTGAATTGATTGTTCACATCTTGCTGTTTTAGGGGGAAAAATCACTTATCATTATGATTTTTTTGTTATATTGACCTGTGGTGTCCATTCTAAAAGAAAACAGGATACAGTTACAGATTGCACAAAATGGAGACACAATTTAATATTTAAAAATTAACTAGTGCTTACTGTTAATTCAATTAGAGCACACCGTCTCTTCTCATGAGAGGCTTTTCCATTTGGGAAGCTTTGCTTTCCTTTTTTTACCTAGAATAGCTCTCGCCAAGTCTAGTCTTTCTCATTCATTTTAGCACATTTCGCTCTCTCCCAGATAGTATAATAGAGGTGTTGCTGCTTCATAGTTTCCCTGACAGCGGTTTCCCTGACTTACTCATCAACCTTTTCCAGATCTAGTCAGCATATTTGTATTTATTCTGTTTACCACTATATTCACTAATTATTTACTTTATGAAACATCCTTACTCTGATTTGATGAGCATGATATTGTTGTACAGTTTTAATATAAGGATTATCCTATGGAATAATCCTTAATAGAATAAGAATTATTCTATGCAATCACTAAGCCAATGAATACTATTTTCTAGCTGCATTCATCACTGGAGAATTGCTGTATCTTTTTTAAAACCTAAGGGCAAATTTCCCTTGCTTTTTGGCAAGCTAGGAGGAGGTGAAAATAATATGAATTAACATAATCTATGATGCCTTAGGTTCGTTTTAAGTTAGCATTGTGAGAAGTATGGCTCTATATAATCCATGTTGTAAGTTTTAGTTCACTTTAATAAGTATATCTGAGAGTTTTACAAACTTGTCTTCAATGATACACTGAGAAGTAAAAATAAAGTGCATCAACATTATGAAAAGTTATAATTGTAAACAAGCAGCAGGAGTCAGTGTTTTAAACTAAGTCATTTAACTAGGTTTATCTTTTAATCCAGACTATATCACTTAAAACTACTGTGTCAATTTGCAAAACCTAAAAAATAATTTTCTGTTTTCTAATTTAATCAATATTACAAACTCAATCAGAACATTATTAGTTTTAAATAAAAATCATATCATTAAACATTCTGTATTTGTCTTCACTGTTCAACTTAAAATATTTCAGCTTTCTGATATCTTTGTCTAATTGGATTTAAATAGTTATATGGCTAATGAATATAAAAGAAACAGGCATATTCATAAATGTAGTTTTATCTAATTCCAAAAAATCAAGTATAAATAATTCAATATAATTGATACAGACTGAACTAGGTTATATAGTGTTACACACCTTCTTACAGAATTTGTGTGTTATATATACTTAAGAAGGGAGGTTCTTAGTATTTTCTTGGCTCTGTTGGGAATCCCCAAATCTTTGATTTTAATTTTCTTCTTCGACTTATTCTCTCACAACTATCCATCTCCAGGTGCTACATGACATTCGACATTTGATTGCACAAGTGAAGATGAGAATCTAAGTTCTCTAAAAGCAGGCCTTAAAGAAAATATACAAAAATATAAAGCAATGTCACACTTTTCATTAGATTTTTATAGTCTAGGACATTGTAATTAATTTTCATTAGCAAGTTCATTATATTTAATGAACTAATAAATATTTTTAGAATTCTCAGTTTTAATTTCTTCCAGAATAAGTATAAAGTACATAAGAAAACTCATTGTCAGAAACAAGTGATTTTAACTAAAAAAAGCTCTTACATCAAAAGTTTCAAAAACCCTTATCGAGAAGACAACCATAAGATATTTTAGAAGTTTCAATTCTCCTTTAATACCTCAAATAATAATAACAGTAACAATTATTATTATAACAACCTGCTATTTATTTGTTCATGTTTAATTCAAACAATTATTTTGCTTTACCTCATCAATTTTTTGTTTCCATAGTATCTTTTTTATTGAGAAATGCCCATTTTACAAATTTTGCATATTATTTGAATACAGTTCACATATCTATGTTACCTACCCCAGGATTTGACATAGCCAGGAAGCCCATGGAGTGCTGCTTTATGGACTCGAGATGGACAGTAGAAATTATTTGACAAGGGCTGCAAAAATTAAGAATAATTTGCAGCAAATGTCTAACAACATGATCACAAAATCTGTCTTTTTTATGAACATGGGAATTCAGTCTTCTCTATGATATAGAAATTTCCATTTTAAAATATTGTCTTTTTAGGGTAAAAGATGGTTTCCAGTTTTTTAATATGCATTGTTCTATATAAATAAGGAAACTTCAAAGAACCTCTATGTCATTAAATTCAGAAAGTAACCAGACTAAATATTCAGGTTTCATGTTACAAGTATAAAATTTGAAATATCCATTACCAATTATTTATACATAGCAGAGAACTTGCTACTCCTATATACACCATAAATGGCATGTGACCAGGATCTGAAATTTCTTTACTTTGTGAATAATTAAGAATAATTGAAAGTTTTTTTTTTAAGTTAATTTGCTATTCTGCTGATAACTTCCTGTGGAATTTCATATTTTTATTGGCCCTTTCAAATCAGAATAAAAGTAATTTAAGAGTAATTGGTTAAGAGAAATATAATCTAAGCACTTTTTCTTTTTGCATTAATAATTTCAATTAAAATAAAATTTATGGTCTTCTTAAATGTTTAGCTTTTTAAATAGTCTAGATAAAGTGAGGAAAAGACAGCTGGCTATATTATTAAATGGCAAGAAGAGTAGGTGTTAGGGACATCTGGAGTTGGTAAGTGATGCGTGAATTCTTTTTTTGTGACATCCTCCACTGCCATTATGGGAATTCAGGAAAGTGTTGAATATGACTGCAAAAATTACTCATAAAAATCACATTTATAAGACCACTTCATTTGCTCACAATTTGATTTTGAATCCTGTAATGTAAGAATATTGCTTGAGCAAAAGAATGCCATTTTATAAAAATGAAATATTATTATGTACTTCATAAATATTTGCTGAATACATAAATATGTAAATTAGGGTTAACATATCATAAAGCAATATTTATTTTGAATGAACACATACATGTGCTTAGTAATATATAATGTGTGTATTAAAATTGTTTTCCAATGAGGTTCATTTTAAAAGCGTCCATGTTTAATTTCATTTTCTTTGTTTAGTATGTAAAATGCTAAAGCTTGATAAAAATAAATGTTCTTATTGACATTTTCACATTTTTTATATTAATCATGTCTTTCAATTAATACATAAATATGCCAGGAAGATTTCTTATGCTGCTTTTTTGTTTTTTGTTATTCCAGCCACTTTAGCTATATACTGGCACATAAGTGGAGGAAATAAACAGAGAAAGGAAATTATAAAACACTTGGTTTCTATCATCTGCTCTTGTGTTCTGCCTGATAATTCTCTTTAAATAAATCAGATTATAGAAATTATATTTACATGTGGATCAGAAAAGAGACACAAACTTCTGACTTTACAGATGGCTGTTTTTCTTAATTATATGGATAACAGTTTAGAAATAACTAATTGGTCATGCCTGACAAGTAATAGCAGTTTTTCCAAGATAAACAAGTGTTCACATTTTTCATACTTAATCAGAGACTTTATGTGCAAAAATGACCAAATGTATCATCTATTCTAAGCCTCCTGTGTTATTTTGTAATAAACGGCCATCTGTACTTAGATTTGACTGAGCTTGTCTGTGATGACCAGGGAATCTGATTGAATGGCAGATGGTTATTAGAGAAGAACTTATCTTTTCAGAAGTAAGCAGACAAGCACTTCTCAATATTTTGTCCATACTCTCGCAACCTAACTCAGCTACTTTTGACACAGAGGTAAGATTCAAGAAAGCAGTGCCTCAATGTCATTCTCTTCACTTTCCTAAATCATGCAAAATGTGAGGGAGAGCTTGTGAGGTAATTGTCACATTCACTGTCATATGAATGCACATATCAGAATATTAGTTTTATTAAAAAAGGGAAGTTAAGTATGGCTCCATGTTCAGGAGATTCGTATTATCGAAGTGGGAACTTTTGACTGAACCTGTAGCTTTAAGTGACCAGATAGCACTTTGCATTCTCTTACACATCTAAGCAACTAAGTTGCTTGTGTTATTTAGGCTCTGAATGTCTGACATTCTCCAATGTAAGGTTAGCTCTGAATCAGAACTGTTTACTAAAATAAAAACATATGCATTTAAGAAAATTATATTTATAATGTGCAAGATATTGATATATTTAAAAATGATTTATGTGTTTCCTTTGATTCTCCTAGTTATTCTACGCAGGGTGTACAGACTATGTCATAACGTTTACTAGAAACTGAGTCTTTCATGGATTGAGTTACTTATCAAAGACCATTGATTATTAACTAGCAGAAATGTAAGTAGAATTCAGGTTAAAAAGAGCTATTGTTTAGTACATACCTTTTATATGTTCACCTCCTCCTAAATGACAGCTCTTTGATGAAATAAATTGTGTTTATTTTCATTTTTAGAAGATGCTCTGCAAAAACAAATTTTTAAAAACCCTGAAATTGTATATATTGCTAAAAGTTATATTTCTATATTTAAATTAAAATTTTAGACTAATGCAAAGACTTGTGAAAGATATTCTCATGGAAATCTGCTGGTCTCCAACAATACTATGCATTGCCACCTAAATTTTTAGACAACTACATTAATAATCTGATTTAATTGGTGCACATATGTTCCCAATCAATAAGCAGCTTGCATCAGTAAAAAGTATACCAACTGGGATCAATACCAAATATTGTAAAATAGGAGTGTTTCTGCAAAATCCAGGTTATATAGACCTTGGAACATGAGATCATTTATGTACATCTCAGATAATATTTTAAATATCCAGTTTATTCAGGTTATTAAAGCAAGTGTTACTAGTTTGAAGAAGTAAGATGTTTCTAAATATATGGGATTTGAAGTCCAATGAAATGTTATTGAAATTTAAAGATTAACCTCACAGGGCCTACATGATGGAATAGAGGAGAGTATGGGCCATGATGTGAACCAATGTATATGAGGTGCAGAGGTGCCCAAAGATGTACTTACCAAATCCAATGGATGTGTCATGATGATGGGAACGAGTGTTGTTGGGGGGGGGGAAAGGGGGGGTGGGGGGGGTGGGGTTGAATGGGACCTCACATATATATTTTTAATGTAATATTATTACAAAGTCAATAAAAAATAAAAAAATTAAAAAAAAAAAAAAAAAAAAAAGAAATTTAAAGATTAAGAGAGAAGTGGACTTGGCCCAGTGGTTAGGGCATCCGTCTACCACATGGGAGGTCCGCGGTTCAAACCCGGACCTCCTTGACCCTGTGGAGCTGGCCCATGTGCAGTGCTGATGCGCGCAAGGAGTGCCGTGCCACACAGGGGTGTCCCCCGCGTAGGGGAGCCCCACACGCAAGGAGTGCGTCCCATAAGGAGAGCCGCCCAGCGTGAAAGAAAAGTGCAGCCTGCCCAGGAAATGCACCGCACACACGGAGAGCTGACACAACAAGATGACACAACAAAAACAAACACAGATTCCCATGCCACTGACAATAACAGAAGCGGACAAAGAAGAACATGCAGGAAATGGACACAGAGAACAGACAACTAGGGGGTGGGGAGAGAAATAATAAAAAATAAATCTAAAAATATATAAAGATTAAGACTTTTAAGTCAAGATATAAAATTTGAACTCATGTGGTATCTTCCTCCAAATATGATCTATGAGATATTTGAAGAAATATAGAAACATAATTTAATTCTCAGTATCACTAGAAAGAAGTAAATGTGCCAAAGATAATCAGATATTGTATTCAAATTTGGATGTTTTAAAGCAGATGGAGCAAGATTAACAAAACAAACGCTATCCAATGAGAGGAGAGAAATATGCTTTCGAAGGGGATTGTTGCTTGATTTTCTCTTTGAAACACCAAAAAATAAAGGAAAAACAGCCAAAACAAAAATAAAATATCAACAAAGCATGGAATATTTACTGGAATGGTAAAAATAAGCAAGGAACTAGCCAAGGCCTAATTGTTGCACTCAGAAAATGTAGCTGTGGTTTATATAATATATCAGACTGTTAAGAGTATTTCTTTCTCTACATGAGTATCTGCCATGTTGTGTATTGCTGTGGTAAAATAGTCAGACAAAACCAACCTCAAGCAGTTCCATGTCTCCCTAACAATCAGAGGGGAAAATTTAGACATAGATGCTGCACAAACGAGAAAATGTCTAAAATTCTCTACTGTGATAACATAAGTTTTTACTTTCTAAATTAAATGTTATCCTCACTCTACCTGCCTCTATCTCACCCAGCCAATTTGAGGAAAAGACCACTTCAGGGAAAATGCCCATGTAGAATGGAGCCCAACCTGATATGCTGGCAATTTCAATGAACATAGGAGCTTCTTGCTATCCCTCCGCTCTGTTGCAAAACATGTAAAAGTAGAAGTCCTAAGATAAAATTGATGAAGTGTATGATAGAAATTTCAGAAAAAGAGAACAGAGAAACAATAGAAGAGGAAGTTATAATAGGAACAAGGACAATTTCTTCGAACCGAAGAAAACTTTAAGTATTTGGATTAAAACATTTCACTCAGTGTCCAGTAGGAATAAGAAAGGAGAACAAAATAGGATCCCAGAGATACAAAAAATTAAAATCACTTGTATATACCCTTTTGACAAAGTGGCTATAGCAAGAATTGCAAAGGAGATAGAGATGTTAATTAAAATATTTTGCTCTATATTTATGGCACTTACATTAACAAAAACCTGACTGGCTGTCATGTGCTTGCTCAAGGGCTAATATATTAATACACATTTATCTGACTCAATTTGAAGGATATTATGCTCAAGTATATAATTAACTTCAAAATCTAGATGAAACGGAGTTTTGAAGGAATAAATGAATTATGCAAATATATAAAAAATGACCTTAGAAAAGCTAAATGTATCAATGCACATATAATAGCAAAAAGCAATAAATACAAACACAAAACCAAAACTGTCTAAGTTCTCCTAGGCTTTTAAATTCAAAAGTCTGTGAAAATTAAAGCTACCTTGAAGACAAGATAATTTCTTTACCTTTAAATTCTCTGATGCAGGGAGAAAAGTACAAAATATTCCAGTCTGTTCTACCTTAATATTATCAAAACAAGTCACTTACATGAAATGGCTGATACTGAACAGTTGTGTCAATCAACATGAAAACAATTCAAAATAAAATAATTATGACTCACGTGCAACATGGCATTACAATAATTAGTACGCTGTGATCTCAGATGTAACTGATCCTATACCACATTTTTCTTTTCTTTTGTTTTTAAAACTATTTGTTTTAATTCTGCTCTATTCTGTTCTTCCTCCTACTTCTAAGGGTAGAAATCTGCAGTATTCAGTCAGAGACTTTTTTTTTAGATGAACTACCTTTTCACTGATGATTTCCAATCTATTGTCTTGACTTTATATATCCAGGCTTGGTATTTCTCTTAAACTTCATTACCCAATAATTAATTTGTTCTTAATCCTTTCCCCAATGCAAAATCTATTCTATGCATTGACAACAAATTAATCGTTCTAGAAAATTTCATTTCTCATGATACTTCTTCATGTCAACAGATTTCTGGGTCTCCCATATGCTAGTAACAAAACCAACTCCAGGGCTCCATACCTTGGCATTCAACACTATATCAATAATTTTTTCAGAGTTGGGAGTGTGGAGAGTGGGGTATATAGGAACCTCTTACATTTTTTAAAGTTACATTTTGTGCGATCTATGTATCTTTTTTAAAAAAGATTAAAAAATGAAAAAAAAATATTAGAGCACTAAGAGAATAAGTTCAAATGTACTTGAAAAGGACACGCTCGTGAGCCACCCAGGGCAACGATTGAAGCTGAAATCCACTTGACCCTTTTATTTATTTTTCCCAGTGAAAGTGTGTTTTGATGAGGGATTTACATGTTATAAATACACAATTTTCTAGTTATTGAAAACTGAAATACCTTGGGGTAAATGTTTTACTAAAATGTCCAATTAAATGGTAGGTACATGTAACAATACTCAGGTTAAAAATAACCAGTGTTACATTTTGAAAGATAAAGGATAAATATTATATATATGAGAAATCTAAAGAACACATATTTTTAAAGCAGGTACATTTAGCTACGCATCAGAAAACTAAAGACTTGATTGTTTATTCAAACCAAGTATTTAAATCTTGAGAGAGATTTTTAAAAATTTATAATGGAAAAAATGAAACTTTCTGTTCACTGATTATGTTGCAGTACCCCCTTGCCTCTCTGTCTAAGCTAGAACACACAAGACTGGAATATTTGTGATGTGGGAGGCAAGAGGTATCCTAAAACAATGAAAGAGAAGGAAAATTTGGGGGGGCGTCTATATCTTAGATCTGTATATAGTACAAATCTGTGATATGTAAATGATAAAATGTGTATTTTTAAAATGTATCTTTTCAATAAATGTTCCCAATTTTTTTAATTAAAAGGAAATAATATTTTTTCATCAGTATATGTACAATTATCCTTGCATGTGCCTTTGCGAAACATATTCATTCATTCAATTACCTTTATTCCTATTTCTCAAATACGTCTCACTAATTCTCAGCTTTATTACCTAGATTACACTTTTCTTCTCACTTGATATCTGATACCCTTTGCATTTTCATTGTATAGCTTCCACATCAGAATTTAGTTCATATTTCATTCTTTCTGAACTCTTCCCAACATGCCAACTTTTATTCTTATTTCCTTTTATAATTATTATGCAGCTGCTAATAATACCTGGGTCATAAAATAAATGTGATAAATTGTTTTTGAATGGATACATAGAGGATTTTGAACGCAAGAAAGTAAACACCACCATAAAATAACTGATGTAAAAGGAAAACCATGTGCAGGTGTGTAGAGATGTTTTGGTTATCAAAGCAAAGTCTATATAGGAAGGAAAAACCTGTGAGATTTTCTTATCCAAACAAGGTAAAATGAGGATTGGGATTTTTTTTTTTTACTTTAAAAAAAATTATTGAAGCATATCACTCATACATAAGCATACATAAACAAAAAGTGCATAATAATAGTTGTGAACTTAGGAAACAATTAAAAATAACAGCAAAATCTACTTGGGAGATTAGATTTTGATATTAAGTGACTGCTTGCCACTTAATCTTATTGGGCAGACTTCAGTATTAACATTCCATTTTATTAGTATTATGGTGATCCTCAATTATCGAATTATACATAAATTATCTTCATTTCTTACTTTAAAGAAGAATTTTCAATCTTGGCACTATTGACATAGTGAGTGGGCAGTTCTTTGTTGATGGGAGACTATTCTGTGCACTGTAGAACATTATGTTCCATCCTTGGCCGTTATCCACTAGATTCTAGTAACAGTCTTCCAAGTTGTGACAGAGAAAAATATTTCCAGACTTGTCAAATATTCCTTGGGGGGAAATTTACCGTTTTATGAAAACTAATGCTTTAAAGCATTTTTAGGAGTAATATATACAGAAAGGATTCTTTCTAAAACTCATTTGCTTCATTTGTCTAGAAGTCCCTTTTATGATAAGAGTGGTGGAAAGCATTCTTCAACATTTTCATAATTTCAAAAGAAGAAATATGTTTTCTACATTTAAAAAAAATTCTTGCTCTTGTTTTGATATTGGGTATCAATTACCTATTACAACTCATTTATTGCTCTGTTTTCCCATCTGTTTCTGGTTTGAACTGAAAATTATATTTGTGAGAATAAATTTCTATTAAAATTAATGTGGAGAATTGCATTGTATATCATCACAAAGAAGAGGGAAATTCTTACAAAAGTTAGTAATAGCTTTTGTGCTAGTAAAACTGAGTAGAGCAAATCTCCCCTTGACACAATATCCAGAAGAAACTCTTCTCTCTATTCTTATTCTTCAGGTCCAAGTAGCCACTTCAGGAGACATAAAAAAGATATACTACTGATATATAGGGATGTTTGGCCCTTTGGGGGTAATTTGGTATAGATTAGATTGCACTGAGTTCAATTGAGAATCCCATTTCTTCCTGTGGCAAAAATAAATGCTAAGAAGATCTCTTTTATATTCATACCACAGGCTACTAAGAAACATAATCTGGTGAAAAGTCTGTTTTAAGACTCCATATTAATTCACTATATAGAATTTCACACTATAGCACTGGCATAGATAACCTGAGGGTTAACAGCAATGCCTTTCACTTCTACATTAGTTCATGACTAAATGTATTCAAAGGAACCAGTGATTAGAGCATAGCCCTCAACCATGCAAAAGACCTGTGTGCTTATAAAGAAGTTCCCTTCAGTATCAGAACTGTGCCTGACCCCATCAACATGGTGGAGTGAGAAGCTCCAGGGCTCTGTCTCCTTACAGAAACTTTTAACCATCAGCAAGAATTGACAGAAACATCCTTCTCAAGGCTCAACAAAACTGTTATAGGACTGCAGTAGCACAGACAAAGCTAAACCAAGAAAAAGGTTACTTGAAATCAATTGGGTATCATGGCACTGAGTGTGCATCCTTGGGCCCAGATCCACAGGGAACAGAGTAACCCTCAGGTACTTCCTGGATACATGTATGTCTGGCCCAGTCTGTCTGGTGGTGACCTGAGAGACTTGCTGTCCCAGAACATGACCTTTCTATAGAAGGCAGCTTATGAGATTCTACTACAGAAAGCTGTGGGAGAGGAGTCATGTTGTGCTGTCTGGGGCAAGTGCCTGGCTGTAGGACATACAGTGCATTGCCCTCTGAACCACGAGGCAGCCATTTGCTAGGGAAGATGGGACATATTGAACCATGTCTACAGGGGAATTCACAGAGCTACATGCACATGACCAAGGCAAGAGATACAGTCAGAAGGAATCAGGGTGGTAAACCTGCAAAGCTTGTTTATTTTTTCCTTCCTTTTTTATTTTCATTAGTTGCTGGCATTCAGGAAGACTGTCTCATGATACTAGCTGGGTACAAACTTAAGGAACAAATGTTGAGGAGTCTAAATTCCAGTCATGACATGTTATATTATCAAAATTCCCAGAAAACACAAAAGATTGTAAAACATACAAAGAAATAGGAAGAAGTAGTCCATTCAAAGGATGAGAACAAAGCATTAGAAATCATCAATGAAGATGAGCAGAACTGAGACATAGCATACAATGCACAAGACTGGAATACACACACACACACACACACACACACACATATATATATATGACAAAATAGTATTAAATATGATCAAAGAGCTAAAGGAAAATATGGACTAACAACTAAAAAATCAGGAAAATTATGGATGAACACAAAGAGAATATCAATAGAAAGAAGGAAATTAAGAAGGGAAACAAACAGAGCTGAAGACCACAGTAACAGAAATTAAAAATTCTCTACAGGGTTTCCATAGCAGATTGAAACTGGTAGAAGAAAGAATAAGAGAACTTGAAGATAAGATCATTGAAACCACCCACTCAGAGAAGCAGAAAGAAGAAAGAGTGGAAAAAGGGAACAGAGCTTGAGGAAGCTGTGGGGCACCATCAATCATACCAATATATGCATTGTGGGAATCCCTGAAGGAGAATTAAAAGATAAAGGATAGGGGGAATATTCAAACAATAATGGCTGGAAATATACCAAATTCAATGAAAGACATGAATATGGTATCCATAAGAATACAAATGAAGAAAAAGTTGTTAATCATCTATGTTAGGAAACTAGGTTTAGAAGAGTTAAGTGGCATAGACTCAGTAACAGACAATATTTGGCACAGACTTGGTTACTAAATCTTTTGATTTCGATTCCCATAATACTTTTTCCTCCTCCATGAAGTCTATACCCTCAAAGATACCAAAATTTAATGAAGAAAAGCAAAACTAATATCATAAAATAATATAGATGGAATAGAATATGTAGTGGAAAAAAATATATTTTCAGTGTCCAGGGGCCCACTATGGGAAAATCTTCAAAATGAAATAAAAACTTTTCTACTATGCAATAAATATAAGACACTTTTGCATATATAATTTAATTCTTGCATAACAATAGATTTTGCAGTTTTACAAATGAGGAAACAAGAGTGAATCTTGTTTAAAATAAATATTTACAATATTATAGGCAAGATTTAAAACCCCTTCTCTTGGAATTAATGTTTGAATGTTTTCCATAATGCCAGATATTTGAGCCAGCCCTTTCAAGAGTACAAGTTATATAGAATAAGGTGGAAAAGGTTTTCCATATGTAGAATTTCATTTGACACCTGATCTGGGAAGGAGGCTGGTCTATTGTAGTTGATATATTGTATGGAACATAATGAGAACAAGAGTGGAAATTTCAACCGTAACCAGATAGTGTTGTGCCTTGCATAAGATATGATGAATTATTTAGTAATAAATGTCATTAATTGTAGAATGATTTAATTTTAGTAGAAAATTCCAGCTTTGTGAAAGATGGATTTCAAAAGGAAGATATAATATGGACTTCTTCTAGTAGTTCAAGTTAAGTGATTAGAAGCTTTTTTAGTTTCCTGGACTGCTCAAGCAAATACCATACAATGGGTCGGTTCAACTGTTGGAAATTTATTCACTCACGGTTTTGATGCTAAGGGAAAGTCCAAATCAAAAACCATTAAGGATATACTTTCTTCCCAAAGGCTGGCATTATAGGCCTGGCTGATAGCAATCCTTAGCCCTCAGCTTGTCACATGGCAAGACACATGGCAGCATCTCCCAGTCTCTCCCTTTCTTGTAGGTTCCGTGGATGTTCAAGTTCTGACTGTTTATTCTGTGACTTTTCTCCCCCTCTTCATGAATTTCATTCTATTTAAAAAGGATTTTAGTAATATGATTAAGACCCATCCTGAATGAAGAGGGTCACACCACACTGTACCTGAAATAACCTCATCAAAATGTCCTTCTTACAATTACTTCAGGCCCACAGAAACATGTTTGTCTTTTTGTTTCTGGGGTACACAAAGCTCCAAACCACTATGTAGACTATCCCAAGTTCTTTAATATTTCATGTAATGAAACTTCAACAATTTTCAGGATACTTTGATGGGCTGAAAATTGATCCCATCCCATGTAGGTTTATCCCATCAATTCACAGTTGATGTGATATCAATAAGCTTCTATTTCTACTATGCGACGGCTTGCTCGGTCGGTAGAGGTGGGGTCTGGCTGCGGACGAGGGGTCGGTCCCGCTTGGGATGAGGGGTCGGTCCCACCTGGGACGAGGGATCGGTCCGGCAGCAGACGAGGGATCAGTCTCACAAGGGGTTGCGCGGTTCGGCTGACGGGGTCGCCCGGCGAAGCCGGCGACGAAGGGGTCGCCCGGAGAAGCAGGCGACGAACTGGGGACAAGGGAGGCCAGGCCCTTGTCGGGGGCTCTCAGGACTGGAGGGCGCACGGCAGAAGAACTACCGCGGAGACAAGGTAAACACGCAAGTCCACTTTACTGAGGGAGAGGCAACAGTTTTATAGGGGCTGGGGAAGGCTGATTGGTCGAAGCCACGCCCTGTTCTGATTGGTTGCCTGTGAAAGGTCAGTGGGCGGTACTGGACGGGGGAGGGGTGCTGGTTAGGGATTGGCTGTCGCTGTTGCTGGGGGAAGGGGCAGGGTTTAGGGATTGGTGGCTGCTGTTGCTGGGGTGGAGGGCAGACTTGAGTTTCCTGCCCACGCCTGGCTGTTGCTGCTGTCGGGGGAGGGAAAAGGGCGGGCTGGATTTTTCCGCCCACGCCTGGCTGTTGCTGCTGTCGGGGGAGGGGAAAAGGGCGGGCTGGATTTTTCCGCCCACACCTGGCTGTTGCTGCTGTCGGGG
This sequence comes from Dasypus novemcinctus, assembly GCF_030445035.2. Classification (NCBI taxonomy): domain Eukaryota; kingdom Metazoa; phylum Chordata; class Mammalia; order Cingulata; family Dasypodidae; genus Dasypus; species Dasypus novemcinctus. The sequence goes on from NC_080673.1 coordinate 58,085,129, forward strand.
GAGGGGAAAAGGGCAGACTGGAATTTTCTGCCCTGCGCCTGCGCAGGGAGAAGGAAGAAGAAGGGTGCCGCCCCACAAGGCATCGGGTGGCGCCATCTGGGAGGAGGGGCGGCCGCGGAAGCATGGCTGCCGAGAAGGGGAGACCCGAGGGCACTCTGCGCCCATGCCGAGCTTCCTTCAGGGGTGGCGGTGAGTCCGACCAGCCACCCTATTATGGGGGCAGTGGAATTAGGCCTACCGCGGCCGCTCCCCTGCCAGGCCAGCAAACCACATTTCAGCCCGAGGGGTGACCGCACTACTATAGCTCCTCCTGTATACAAAGAGACTGTGTGATTAATGAGCAAAAATTGAAGGCTTAATTAAGCAAAATATATTGATATTTAGGGTAATATCTAATTCCACCTCAAGTAGAAAAATTTTGGAAGAAGAGAAAAATTTTCTAAAAATTACAATTCATAATAGCAGTTTTTCATCCAGACCAAGATATCATACTATTCCAAATATTTGGATTTATTTGACAGAACTTAGACCTGAGAAAGGGGAACCATATTCATCTTGGCATAAAGTGTTATCTTTGTGGGTGGAGACCCAAACAATGAACAAAAAATATCAAACTTCCATCCTGGAGATTCTTGCTACATTCTTAAATAGAGCACCTAATGAAAGAAACCAGACCAATATGTCAAGCTCTCAATATTAATGCATGTAACTATAAACTTTATACTTCAAAAATTGAAACTTAGTGGTTTCTATAGGTTCCAAGGAGGGGGAATGGAAATATATGTGGAACATATCCATAGGACATTGAAATTTTTCTGCATGTTATTGCAATGACGGATACAGGCCATTACACATTTTCTCAGAATCTATAAAGTATATGGTGCAAAAGGTAAACCATAATGTATACCATTGACCATGGTTAATATCAATGCTTTTGATATTGGTTCATCAATTATAATAAGGGTACCATACTCAGGTAGGATGTTATTGGTAGAAAAGGATAAGGGGAGAAGGAGTTGGGAATATGGGAATCCCCTATATTTTCCAGGTATCTTTTCTGTAACCTAAAGCTTCTTTGAAAATAAACTGTAAAAAGAAATAAGACACTGAAGGAACATACAGAAGAAACTGTCAATATACATAAAAGGTACCAAGTCAACAAGTCTTGCAGTGATGAAACGAAGAGTGCTAATTTTTATTTTATTTTTTAATTATTTTATTTTATTTTTATTATTTTCTGTTGGCTTTGTTTTGGGGGAGGTTTTTGATTCCAGAAGGGTTGCAACTGTGTTAGGGAAGGATCGCTGGTAAAGGATATCAGTGATGGGATGGAAATGGCTGAAGCATGCCTCTATGGACTATGAATGTGTTCATGTGGTTATAGGGTATTGTCTCAGTGGCTAGAGACCAACAGAATAACTGAAAGGATATTGAATTTCCATCCTAAGGAGTCTTGCTACATTCTCTAATAGAGTGGCAAGAATCTTTAGACCATATGGGCAGGGCCTAGCAAAGGAAGAGAGACCAATACACCAGTCCCTAAATATTGATGTTTTCTTTATAAAACTTGTTCTTGCGAAATCAGAAAACTTAGCCTAGTAATATATATTGCTTAAGAGTTACCTCCTGAAAATCTTTTTATTAATCAAATGTGGCTTCTTTCTAAGTCAATCTCAGCATATAAATTCACCACCTTCTCCCAAGCATGGAGCATGACTCCCAGGAAAGATCCTCCCTGGCAATGAGGGATTATTACCAAGTGCTAACTAATGATTCATTTGGAAGAAAAACTAAACCAAAGGAGGGGGGGATATTAAATACAAAAGAATTTTTAAGGCTAAGGAATTTCAAAGTGAGTTAGGAGTTATTCCAGAAGTTGTGCTTATTCATGTCTCAGAAGGATCTCACTGACTGCCACAGTATACAGTGCCTCAAGAAGAGGTGCTTGTGAAGGCTCTAAAGACATCTGGACACTTTAGGCAGGGCACACAACCCTAGGAAATCTACACCCATTGGTGATCCTTACCTAGGAATACATGATAATGCATCTCCCCCAAAGTTGCAGAGTTAGACTCATCTATAATTTTCCTAAACATGGATCTTCTGTCCCATTTATTTGAATTTATAATTACCACTAAGCTCTCTAAATATATGTCCTAGAGCTTAAATCTTCTGCTGTTCATATGCTAGGAGAACCTTGAATTTCAACAGAGGTGCTAAACCTTCACTCCAGTTCATTGGACACACTCTGGACACTAACATAAGGATAATGATGGACAATGCTCACTCTGGACGCTAACATAAGGATAATGATGGACAATGCCAAAAAACAGAATGCATCTACAACTACAATCAAGGCAGTTCCATCCATCTGCCCTATGGGACCTAAACCCTTCTGAGTCAGAAACAGAGTATGCATCACCCTCCCAAGATCCTCAAGATCAAGGAATGAACAAACATAAAGGAGGAATGCAAAAATGAACTAAAGTAGACATTATTATTCTAGTAATGGAAGTACTTGTAACATTGATATAAAGATAGTGGTCACCAGAGGTTCTGAGGGGAGGGAGAAGAAAGAATCAGTGTAAATGGAGCATTTTGGAGTCATTGGAATTGTTCTGAAGATGTTGCATTAACTAATACAAACCACTATACATTTTTGTCAAAACCTATAAAATTGTGTGGTATAAAATGCAAAATATAATATAAACTATAGACCATGCTTAACAGCAATGCTTTAATATATGTTCATCAATTGTAACAAATGTACCAACCTAATGAAAAACATTGCTAATGGGGGAAAGTTTCAGAGAGGTAGGGATTGAGGAATATGGGAATCTCCTATGTTTTTGATGTAACATTTATGTAATCTAAAATCTTCTTTAAAAAGAAAAAGAGAAAATTTTAATTCATAAACCAGTGTTTCATCCAGGCCAAGATATCATGTTCCATATATTTGGATTTATTTTATAAAACGTAGACCTATGAAAAGGGAATCATATTCATTATCCAAAATCTGCATTTCAAATATAATAGGAAAATTCTCAAAGACAATGTCCATTTCTTTCAAATAAATAATTTTAATTGTCTTTAGGTATAAATCCAACTTGGATTTCCTTAGCAGAAAGAGCAGGAACATGGAGGTTAATCTTGTCTATACTTTATTGAAGAAGATAGACATAGACATTTTTATTGTGAAACTTTAGTTTCCCCATGACACTTTGTCAATACTCAGTGGCATTTAATACCACATCTGCATTCATGGAAACACCATTTTCTAGAGGTCCAAAATTCTAGGAAGCTCCTTTAGTGAAAGGCTTTAATGAAAGCATGTTATGCTTTCTTGATAAATAGATTTTGTTTCCATAACATTTAGAGAAGACTGTCTGTATCAAAAAGAATGGTACAAAAATTTGCAGACATCTGAGAGTACCTTGGAGTGAAATACATTCATTGGTGCATCAAAAGAAGCATTTTATAAATAGCAATGTATAACTATGATGAGACTAAGGTAGAGTTAAATTCAGACTGAAAGAAATAGTGACTAAAAATTATTATGGAATGAATTTATAAACAGCACTTTAAATAGTTGGTGTTTACACTTGTTCTTTTTTTATAATTTATAACTAACTGAAAAGTGGAACATGATATGGAAATCTGAGCTTGAAAAAGCTTTAGAGATCTATGTAAAATGAGGAAATTGACTCACTTATAAAATTAAGAAAAACTACCAGAAAGACATTCTTAATTTGCAATGTTGATGGCAATGAACATTTTTATGTTTCAACTTGGTTAAGCTATAGTCTCCAGTTATGCTATAGTACTATTATTCTAGATGTTGCTAATCTAGGTGTTGCTGAAAAATAATTTTGTAGATATGATTAATGTTCATAATCCATAGATTTTAAGTAAAAGCGCCATCCTAGATATTCTGGTGGGCCTCATTCACTCAGGTCAAAGGCTTTAAATGCAGAACTGAGGTTTCCTGGAAGAAGAAAGCTGTGGACTTCAGCTTATAATCATGCTCTAGAGTTCCAGCCTGCCCTTCCCAACATCTTTATCCTATGGCCTTACATAATCAATCCCAAATTGATCATATAAGACAATTCCTTTCAAAAAATCCCTTAAGTACGTCTCCTACCACTTCAGCATCTCTTGGTGAACCTTGATGTATCCAATAATTTAAGTATTTGATGGCACTTACAGGACTGAAACAAAAATCTGACTATCTTAAAATTGCCCCGAAGAATAAATATCAATAGGGATATAGACAGAAAAATCTGTGGCTCTACCCAGTTAAGCTCATTTTATAATTATCCCCTACCCCCAGAAAATATGAATACACAAATCCAAACAAAATCAAGTGAAATGGGCATAGTTAGTTTGCTTTAACTATATTTTCTAGAAAGGTATCTCACTGAGCCAAATAATGGCAACTGAGGAATATTTGTTAAAGGTTTATGCAAATTCAGTGAACGTCTTGATCTTTAGGGACTGGAAAAAATCAACCATATAAATGTGACACATACAGCCCTGAGGATGCTAATTATACAATACCATTCCTGAGATAAAAAGACGTAACAGGAGAATAAAATTAGAACTGAAAAGAAAATAACACAAACAACACTGAGAATATCTACAGCACTTACATTAGCAAGCGACCTGACAAGCTATAATGTGCCTCCTCATGAGTTCCAGTCTATTGATGCCCATTAATCTCACTCAGTTTGAAGGATAACAAATCAAGAACATCTCAAGAAAGAAATGCTAATCTCCTGCTAGCCCCTACATTTTCTAAAATTTATATATGAATCAAAAGAGGCTTTTGCAAAATGCAATTTCTTTTGCTACTCAGATCAAAATTCAATATGGAAATAGAGAAGAAAAAAGGAGAATACAAGGAAATTGAGCTAGAATAATAAATAGCAAGAAGGCGGGTATTTTCAGCAGAAACAATAAATACATATTGAAAGGCAATATGGTAATTCTTTGTATACAATGTATCTTTTATTCCTTAAAAACTGTGAAAGCAAAACCGAATGATTTGCTTTGTGCACCTGGCACCAGACACAATTAGACATTTCTGAGTATCCTTAGGAAGCACAGCTTTTCTGGTGGATATAAATGCTTTCAGCTCATTTCAATAAAAGACACTTCCATCCTGCGGCATGCCTTTTTGAGACAGCGGTTTGGAGCACTCAGATAAAACCAAACTCCCTGTGCTCAGAATGTGATTAAAGCTACTAGGTGGGCGGGGTACTGAGAGTCAGTGGCCCTGGACATCAACCTCAGTCTGCTGATTCACTTAGGCTCACAAGGCAAAGCCCAAGCAATGCTCCTAGATTTCACAGTCCAGTAGATAGAGAAAGAAATCATTCAACAAGGTGGAGCTACCTACATTTTCAAACTCAGTTTCAACAATGACATCATGTTGCAGACCCAGGTACGCTGATTTGCTAATTAGGTTTTTAGCATATGGAACTTGCAGAAACCTCAGTTGTAGAACTGAAATAGGGATAAAGTCTGATGAAAGCACAGGAGGGTTTTGTTTATCCTCTCAGGAAAATGAAATTTGGTTATATTTTATATTTCGTTTGTGAGCATCTATGAGTTATGAAAATAATGCTCTTTATTTCACTCATTATCTCTCTCAGCTACCATGCACAATGTGGTGCATTTTACTTGTCTTTAGCAACACCATGAAGAAACTTGAATTTTGGATGTTCTGCTTTGTTTTATTTGTGTTTACTAAAAATGTAACACTCTTTAGAGGAAAGAAAATATTCTTTGAAATCTAAGAACGCATTCAAAATATGTGAGCTGTTTTTGCTTCTCCCAAATTTAAGTATAATATTACAATCAATAAAACAACATTGGTTTATTACCCGATTATCATGAAAAAGTGATATATCAGTTGTACATAACTCACAAAATATCATAGATCACTTATTTACTAACCTAAAGCAAAACAAAGGATGGCGGGAGGTATTTTGAAAAGTAGTCTCTGAACAAAGGCAAACTGAAAAGTGAGTATGTTCAAATATTTGAAATTCAAATCCACCAGGGCAGATTCCCCAAACTTTATTCTCTAAATCACATTAGAATTTTAAAAAAGTGATAGCATCAGATACAACATGCTAAATCTCCCTGTTGGAGATTCACAATGTAAAGTGGCCTGTTAAAGGCTATAAGCAGTCTTGCAATTATGAAATGTAAAGTAAACAAAACAAACCATCAAATAAGGCCTATTTCAAAAGTTTGGTTAATTCGGTGGACCTCAAATCTTTGTGCCCACTGACCCCTCATTTTCTGGAAGAGTTTTTCCATTTTATTGAACAGAAATATTCTTCCAAGTATTTGGGAAAAAAATTCATTAAAATATCTTCTTCCCACTTCAGGTTTGTATTTAATAATCGTATTTTTAATTATTTTTATCAGTTATCATGTTTGGAAACACCATTATTTCCGATGCAATTTTCACTTTCTATCCCCTTATAGCTTTCACTTCCCTACTCATACAGCTTAGATTCTATAGGAATCTGCATTCCCAAAGTCACACTGGTCTTCTCACTTATAAAGACTATTTCACACATTTCCATTTCTCCTTACACCTCTCCTGCTTCTCTTACTTCTGGTGACTTTGATTTTCCTTTCACTCGGAAGATAGAAGCAGGTCAGATAGAGCTGCCTCATCTTTCCCTTAAGAAATTCGATCAATCTTTCTGCACTCAAATATGCAGCTTTCCCACATGATATCATCAAGTGTGCAGAAATGCCTCCAATTTAAAAACAAACAATTGAACAAAGAAACAAACAAAACCTACTTTGATACTCTTTGCCTTTGCAAAATTGTTTGTTACCAGGTTCACAGTGCACATCTGCTTATCCTTTTTTTACACAGTAATATCAGGCTTTTGTTTTTTAGTTTTTAGTCTGTTACCATATATACAATCTAAATTTTCCCCTTTTAATCATTCCAGATATATGCTACTCAGAAATTATGGTTGTTAAGGTCACCAAAATCTTTATTGGCTAGCCCCATTTTATCAATTTTTGCCAATATCATACTTGACTTTCCGTACCATTTTACAAAATGTACCACTGTCTCTTTTTTGAGAAATCTTTCTTATGTGTCTTCTCAAACTTAAAACTTTTACTTTGTTTCTACCCTCACAATTAATCCAATTCAGTCTAACTTGCTGACTTCTCCTCCAATTCTAAAACTCTAAGTGGTCAGTTCTGGTTTTGAATTCCATTTACCTAGATTTTAGTTCCTTTTATACACAGGTGACTCTAAAATTTATGTCCCGAATTCATAATTTGATATTCCCACTTCTAAACATCTTTTTTTAAAAAATATACTCTTATTTTTTTTTAAAGATACTTATAGTACATAAAGTTACATAAAAATATAGGGGATTCCATATGCCACGCTCCTTATTCCTCCCACATTTTCCCACTTTAAAAACATTCTTCATTAGTGTGGTATGCTTGCTACAAATGATGAACACATTTTGAAGCATTGCCAGTAAGCATGCATTATAGTTTACATTGTAGTTTACATTCTCTCCCATGCATTTTTGTAAGTTACTACAAGATATATAATGGCCTGTATTTGTCATTGCAGTGATATTCAGGATAATTTCCAAGTCCTGAAAAAGGCTGCAAATTACAGCTTTTTTTCCTCTCCCTCCCCTAAGAACCTCCAGTGGCCAATGTCTCCACATCAATGGTAAACGTTCTTACATTGCTAGAATCACAATAAGTCTAAAGTAGAATAATAATAAGTCTGTTCTAGCCTATCATTCATTCCCAAATCCTGAGGATTCTGGGATGGTGATGTCCACTCTGCCTCTAATTGAGATTAGGCTTGGATACCATGTGGCAGATGGATGGGACTATCTAGTTTGCAGTTGCAGACTCTCTGTTCCTTGAGATGGTCATTGTCCATCATCATCTCCTCGTTAGTTGTCCTGGGTGGGTCTAATGAACTGGAGAGTAGGTGTTTCAAATCTGTTGAGATTCAGGGCCCAACTTGTACATAGGGACAGCCCAATTATTTAAATCTCATGAGGCAATATATACCTTGGCAGTCTATGAGATCTTGCTGTGATATGTATAAGTGTAACCTCTGGACTGACCTCCTAATTCACTTTGAAGTCTCTTAGCCAGAAAAACTCATTTGTCTTTCCCCTTTCCCCTTCTGGCCAAGGTATTTTTCCAGTTGCATTGCTAGTTGGTGCTTGGTAGTAATCCCTCTGTGCCAGGGAGGCTCATTCCTGGGAGTCATATCCCATGCTGGGGCAAAGGTAATGGATTTATATGCTGAGTTTGACTTAGAGAGAGACCGCATTTAAGCAACATGGAGGCTCTCAGGAGGTAACTCCTAGGCATTCTATAATACTAGGCTAAGTTTCAATTTCAAAAGAAAAGCTTCATTAGAACAGTCAGTCATCATTACTATGAGCCCATCAATGGTCCATCCTTCTTCACTTGTCACTGCCCTTGTACTCAGGGGATTCTTGTGGTCCTAGTACAGAATGTAGAAGACATCCCTAGGATGGGAATTCAATATTCTTTTGGTTATTGTGTGAAACTACACCCACATACTGCCCCACAAACACTTGAACACTTTCAAATGCCTTATAGGTATGCCCAATTGAACCTTCTCATATGCATTCCCCATCTCTGAAATCCCACACCAATGTTCCTCCTCTGCCATAGTTGTAACCCTTCTATGACCCAAAACTTATTCAAAATTGAAGCCAACAAAATAATTAAATGATATAATAATGATATAATGAGTTTTTAAAGTAATGAGTAAAATACAAAAGGTTTTTAAAAGTTTGAAATAGCAAAAAATATATAAAATTTAAAAAATTTTTGACATTATGTCTTTCAATACTATGAGATCTGTTGTCTTTTATGTACCATGATATTTTCTTACATTTATTCCCCCAGTGTCTTATTTTCTTTCATTTTGTCTTCAAAGAAGCTTTAGGTTACAGAAAAGTCACATACAGATTATAGATGATTCCCATATACCCAACATTCTCCCATTTTTCAATTTCCCCTATTAATAACATATTACACATGGATGGTACATTTTTTACAATTGATGTACAAATATTGAGACTTTGCTACTAGCCTTGGTCAATGATTTTTATTATGGTTTACATTTTGGACTGTACACTTTTACATATTATGATGTTTTACATGATCTGTATCCATCATTGCAAAATCATACAGAATAATTCCATCACCCCAAAAATGCCCCATATTCCATTTATTCTACTCCTCCTCTCCCTTCCCTCAGGATACACAGTAACCACCAAGATTAACCCACTGAAGGACAAGATACATAGTTACTTGCAACAACATTGAGGTCTGGACATACTGACCTGTCCTCACCTATTAGGCACTGCCTAGGTTCTCAAGAGATTCCTGCCCCTCTATTTGAAATCATAGCCAGACTCCACAGGATGGGAGTCCAACACCATCCTGCTCATTATGTGTCTCTCCACCTAATAATACAACACACTATGACAAGATGAACACTACACACCCCCTAAAAGCCTGCATCAGGTACACCATGTTCCTCATGCCCCCCACATCCAACACCTTAAACCTGTAACCCTCCCCAGATGATTTGCAAAAAGAATATTCCCAAAGATTCAACCACACTCCTCCAAACCCCAAGAGCTCACCTGCTCCCTCCCCCAATCCTCTCCCCAGTTCCATGAACAGACCAACCCACCCTCTCCACCATACTCTCCTCACAGACCAGCACTGCCCAGTCCAATAGCATCACTGCACCACTGTTATGCCCATCCCTGCACAACTACACCCTCCCGCCTTGTCATAGATTTTGCCCATATGGACATTGACTCATAACCATCTTCTCCCTCTCTATCTTCTGTAAACCAATCTTTCAGAATTTACCTCTATAACTAGCTCAGTTTGCTTAATTCATTTCAGTGAGGACATAGTAATGTTTGTTCTTCAGTGTCTGGCTTGCTTGACTCAAAAGAAGGTCTTAAAGATTCATCCATTTTATCCCATGTGTTAATACTGCATTCCTTCTTGCAGCTGAGTAATATTCCATTGTCTATAGGAATCACAATTTGCTTATCCATTCATTTGTTGATGGACATTTGGGTTGTTTTCAACTTTTGGCAATAGTGAATAAAGCCACTATGCGCATTGGTGTGCATGTATCTGTTCATGTCCCTGCTTTAAATTTTCTTGGTATATACCCAAGAGTGTGACTGCTGGATCATATTGCAGTTCAGGAATTTAGCTTCCTGAGGAACCACCAAACTGTCTTCTGCAATGCCTGCACTATTCTACATTCCCACAAGCAGTGGATAAGGGTACCCTTTCCTCCACATCCTCTCTAACACTTGCTGTCCTTTGTTTTTTTTAATAGCCGCCAGTCTACTGAGTGTAAGATGATATCTCATTGTAGTTTTGATTTACATTTTCCTAATGACTAGTAATGTTGAGTGCCTTTTTATGTTCTTTTTAGCTACTTGTATTTATTCTTTAGAGAAGAGTCTATTCAAACCACTTGCTCATTTTTTTATTTTTTTTTATTTTATTTTATTTTTTTTTAATTTTTTTTTTATTGACTTTGTAATAATATTACATTAAAAATATATATGTGAGGTCCCATTCAACCCCACCCCCCCACCCCCCCTCTCCCCTCCCCCAACAACACTCGTTCCCATCATCATGACACATCCATTGGATTTGGTAAGTACCTCTTTGGGCACCTCTGCACCTCATATACATTGGTTCACATCATGGCCCATACTCTCCTCTATTCCATCATGTAGGCCCTGTGAGGATTTACAATGTCCGGTGATTACCTCTGAAGCACCATCCAGGGCAGCTCCATGTCCCGAAGATGCCTCCACCTCTCATCTCTTCCTGCCTTTCCCCATACCCTTTGTCCATTATGTCCACTTTTCCCAATCCAATGCCACCTCTTTTATGTGGACACTGGATTGGTTGTGTCCATTGCACCTTTATGTCAAGAGGAGGCTCAGATTCCACCTGGATGCTGGATGCAATCCTCCCATTTTCAGTTGTAATCACTCTAGGCTCCATGGTGTGGTGGTTGTCCTTCTTCACCTCCATCTTAGCTGAGTGTGGTAAGTCCAATAAATCAGATTGTAGGTGCTGGAGTCTGTTGAGGCTCAGGATCTGGCTATCACATTGTCAGTCCAGAGTTTCAAATCCCCTAAATATATCTTAAACCCCAACATTAACTGCACCTCCAGCACATTAGCATGAAAGTCTTATGAAGGGAGATCCCATCTGAGTCCAGATTCATCACACATAAACACCATTTCCAAAGAGGGGCCATCTGCCCTGGTAGTTAACCCCATCAGCCATGACCATAACTCCCATGGGTCTCTTTAGCCCTCAAAGGAACCAATATCTGGGGGTTGTATCTGCTTTATCTGTCTCTCTGACTCTGCTCAGTTGTGCATGAGGGCAAACCTTCTGCCAGCCTCCAGACTCTTTTTTAGAAACTCGTAGCCATATAAACTCATTTCTCCTTTCCATTTCCCCCTTACTTTACTTGCTCATTTTTTTAAATGGTTTGTTTGTCTTTTTAATTTGATGTGTTAGGATTTCTATATATATGCTGGATATCAAGCCCCTATCATAAATATGGCTACCAAATATTTTCTACCACTGATAAGCTGCCTTTTCATTTGGTTGACAAACTCCTATGAGGTGCAAAAGGTTTTAGTTTTGAGGAGTCCTATTTATCTTTTTTTTTTCCTTACATTGCTCATGCTTTAGGTATAAAGTTCATGAAAATATTTCCTAATACAAGAACCTGTATATGCATCCCTACATTATCTTCCAAGATATTTATGGTCTTGGCTCTTGTATTTCAATCTTTGATGCATCTTGAGTTAATTTTTGTATAAGGTGTGAGATGGCATTCCTCTCTCATTCTTTTGGGTATGGATATCCATTTCTCCAACACTATTTGTTGAAGAGGCCATTCTCTCCCAATTTAGTGGGCTTGGTGGCCTTGTCAAATAACAGTTGACTGTATATGTAGGGATCTATATTATAACTCCCAATTCGATTCCATTGGTCAGTATGTCTATCCTTGTACCATTACCATGTAGATTTGACCACTGTAGCTTTCTAGTATGTTTTAAAGTCATATAGTGTGATTCTTCCAATTTCATTTTTCTTTTTTCAATATGTCTTTGACTACTGGGAACCCCTTGCCCTTCAAATTAAATTTCATAGCTAGCTTTTCCAATTCAGTAAAAAATGCTGTGGTAATTTTTATTGGTATTGAATTATATCTGTAAATCAGTTTGGGTAGAATTGGCATGACATTTAGTCTTCCTATCCATGAACAGGGAATATTCTCCTATTTAGTTAGGTCTTCTTTGATTTCCCTTAACAGTATTGTGTAGTTTTCTGTGCACAAGTCATTTATATTTTTAATTAATTTATTCCTAGGTATTTGATTATTTTTATGCTATTGTAAATGGGATTTTTTTCCTTGATTTCTTTCTCAGTTTGCTCATTATTGGTTTACAGAAATGCTACTGATTTTTGCACATTGACCTTAAGATGTGCCTCTTTACTGAATTCATTTATAACCTCTAGAAGCTTTGTTGTAGATTTCTCAGGGCTTTCTATGTAATAGGATCATGTCATCATCTGCAAATAGTGAAATTTTTACTTCTTGCTTTCCAATTTGGATGACTTTTATATCTTTTTCTTGCCTAAATGTGCAAGCAATTTCTTCAAACACCATGTTAAATAAGAACGGCAAGGGTGGGCATCCTTGTCTTGTTCCAAATCTTAGAGGAAAAGGTTTATGAGTTCATCATAGAATAAGATGTTAGCTGTGGGTTTTTCACATATACTCCTTATCGGGTTGAGGAAGTTTCCTTCTATTCCTATCTTTTGAAGAGTTTTTATCAGGAAATGGTGCTGTATTTTTTAAAATGCCTTTTCTACTTCTATAGAGGTGATCATGTGATTTTTTTTTCTTTTGATCTGTTTATGTATTATTACATTGATTGATTTTCTTATGTAGAACCATCTTTGTATGTCAGGGATGAAACATACTTGTTAGTGGTGTTTAATTCATTTGATATGTTCTTGAATACAATAGCAAATATTTTGCTGAGGATTTTAGCATTTAGGTTAATTAGAGAGATTGGTCTGTAGTTTTCCTTTCTTGTGGAATTTGTTTGGCTTTCATATTAGGGCAATGTAAGCATCATAGGATGAGTTAAGCAGTGCTCCCTCCACTTCTATTTTTTTTGTAAGGGTTTAAGCAGGTTTGGTGTTAGTTCTTCTGGAATGCTTGGTAGAATTCACCTATGAAGCCATCTGGTCCTGGGTTCTTTGTTGGGAGGTTTTTTCTTTTTTTAATGAATCAATTTATTTATTTTCCCCTTGTGACTTGTTCCTTTTTTTTTTTTTTTTCATTTGCTGTCTCTTCTCTGTGTCCAGTTCCTGAACATTTTTTCTGTATCTGCTTGTCTTGCTTTTGTTGCATCATCTTGCTGTGACAGGTCTCCACAGAGCATGGGACATCAGCTCTCTGTGGTGCACGGACCAGCTTTTGCCTTCACAAGGAGGCCCTGGGAAACAAACCCAGAACCTCCCATATGGTAGACAGGAACACAACTGATTGAACCACAGCTGCTTCCCTGTTGGGAGGTTTTTGATGACAAACTCAATCTCATTACTTGGGATTGGTCTGTTGAGTTTATCAATTTCTTCTTTTATCATTATAAGTTGCTTGTGTATTCCTAGGAATTTGCCCATTTCCTCTAAATTATCCATCTATGATTTGCTTTTTCTCTTTTTTTCTTGGTTAGTCTAGCTAAGGGTTTTTCAATTTTATTAATCTTCTCAAAGAACCAGATCTTGGTTTTGTTTATTTTTTCTAATGCTTTCTTACTTTCAATTTCATTTAGCTCTGCTCTAATTTTTGTTATTTCCTTCTTTCTACTTGCTGTGGGATTAGTTTATTGTTCTTTTTCAAATTCCTCCAGGTGTCCAGTTAGCTGTTTGGTTTTAGCTCTTTTCTTTTTTAATATAGGCATTTATGGCTATGAATTTCCCTCTCGGTACAGCTTTTGCTGCATCAAATAGGTTTTGGTACATTGTGTCATCATTTTCATTCACTTCAAGGTAGTTACTGATTTCTTTTGCAATTTCTTCCTTGACTCACTGTTTATCTAAGTGTGTGTGTGTTTTATCTCATATCTGTGTGTCTAAATTGGTTTTCTGCCCCTCCATTCCACTGCAGTCAGAGAAATTACTTTGTATAATTTCAATCTTTCTGAATTCTTTGAGAGTCATTCTGCGGCCTAGCAGGTGGTCTATCCTGGAAAATGATCCATATACACTCTAGAAGAATGTATATCCTGCTGTATTGGGGTTTAATGTCTATTAGGTTCAGATCCTCTAATGTATTATTTTAGGTCTTTGTTTCTTTATTGATTCTTTGTTGAGATGCTCTCTAATGGTCATGATGGTGTATTAAAATCCCCCACTATAATTGTAGAGGCATCTATTTCTCCACTTAGTTTTTTACAAGTTTTGCCTCATGTATTTTGAGGTGCCCTGGTTAGGTGCATAAATGTTCATGATTGTTCTTTCTTCTTGGTAGATTGTCTTTTTTTAAATATATAGTGGCCTTCTTTTCTCTTGCAAAAGTTTTGCAATTAAATTCTATTTTGTCTGATAATTAGTACAGCTACTCCCACCTTTTTTGGTGGTTGTTCGCATGTACATTTTTTTCCAACCTTTCACTTTCAGCCTCATGCATCTCATGGTCTAAGCATATAGATGGGTCATATTTCCTTATCGACCTGCCAATCTATGTCTCTTGGCTGGAGAGTTTAATCCATGAACACTCAATTTATTACTGCCAAGGAATATTTACATTAGCTATATTTTCTTTAGGTATATGTATGCAATATGTTGGTTTGTATTTCTCTTTTTATCATTTTAGTTGTTCTTACACTCTCCTCCAACTCTCACTCTCCTGTTTTTTCCTTTCTACCTGCAGATTTCTTTAGTATTTCCTGAAGGGTTTGTTTCTTATTGACAAACTCTTTTGCTTTCTGTTTATCTGTGAATATTTTGAACTTTACCTCATTTTTGAATGCCAGCTTTGCTGGATAGAGAATTATTGGCTAGAAGTTTTGTTTTGTTTTGTTTTTTTACTTTCAGTACCTTAACTATATCGTTGCATGCCGGCGGGTGGAGAGGAGCCGCTGGAGGCCTCTGCGACTTCTCTCGGTGGCTCCGAGGTGTGGAGGGCGCACGAGATTCAGGAAGAAACCGCGGAGACAGGCTGATGGCACAAGTCTGGTTTATTGCGGAAGGGGATACAGCTTTATAGTGTTAGGGACTGCGTGGAGAGATTTGATAGGTGCGGGCGGGTACTGCTTCCTGATAGGTGATTGTAAGCGGTTGCTAGGCAGAGGGCTGGCTGAGAGGTTCGGAATATGGGAGGGGAAAGGGGAAGTGAGAGCTGACAGGATGTTAGGCTAGGCAGGAGATAGCGGGAGGCGCCCGTTACTGATATATCTTGCCCAGGTAGGCTGAGGGCGTTTCGCCCATACCAGGCTGAGGGTGTGGTCACCCGTTCCAGCCACCCTGAACTGCGGCTTCAGGCTGTGCACATGCCTGCTGCCGCGCCGGCTTAGCAACGGTGGCTCGCACTCCCACAGTAGCACTGCCTTCTTGTCTCTATGGTTTCTGATGTTATCAGGCATCCCTTAATGTTATCAAGCATCCCTTGTATGTGATGGATCACTTTTCTCTTATTGCTTTCAGTATTCTCTCTTTGTCTTGAGCACTGGACAATTTGACAAGTATATGTCTTGGGGCTGGCCTTTTTGTATTTCTGATGTTTGGAGTGCACTGCACTTCCTGGACATGTATGTCCATTTCCCTCAAAATAGTTGGGAAATTTTCAGTCATTATTTCCTCCAACACTTCTGCACCCTTTCCCTTCTCCCTCTAGGATGCCTATAATGCATATTTTTGCATGTTTCGTGTTGTCATTCAAATTCCTAAGTCCCTGCTGGATTTTTTCCTATCTTTTTATCTATCTGTTCTACTATCTGCATGATTTCATCTGTACTGTCTTCCACATCACTGATTTTTCTTCTTCCCATTCAATTCTGCTCTTATGTCCTTCCAGTGTATTTTTTATTTCTTGCATTATGCCATTCATCACCATCATATCTGTTATCTTTGTATGTATGTATACAATTTCTTCAGTATTTTCTCCCAGTGTCTTCTTAATATCCTTAATCTCTTCCTTCACTTCATTAAGTTCATTTATGGTATTTGTTTGTACATCACTGATTTGTTGTTCCATGTTTTGCATCTCTGCTATTTTCTAGTTGGTACATTGGACTGGGCCATGTCTTCCTGTTTTGTAGAATGGTTTGCAATTTTTTGTTGGTGTCTATGCATCTATTTATCTTGATGGGTTTATTCAGCTGATTAGCTTCTCTTTCTACTCTAAGGTTTTATTTTGTTGTTTTTTTGTGTGTGGTAAGGTTTACTTTGACACTTCATTCTTTTTAGTTTATTTCTTTTTTGTTGCCTATGTTCCCTTGGAAAAAAACATTAGGACCCGAGCAAAGGAAAGCAATAAGAGAAAAAGAATATTAGTAATAATAAGAGCAAAACATAGAAGTGGAACTGTACATGACCTACAAATATGAATAATTAATGTGAGTAAGAATTACAAAGTAAAAAGAATAAAAAAAGTGGGATAGAAATAATGAAATGAGAAACATAATAGAGAAAAATATACAGAATGAGTTAAAAGACTGGGATGATGAGAAGAGATGTAAACAAAAAAGTAAAGTGAAAAAGAAAAAAAAAACTAAGAAAGAAAACAGAGGAAGAAAAAAGAGCAAGAGAAATAAAATGAGAAAAATTGAAGACCAAACAAAAATATGTAGAATGAAAGAACAACAGAAGACAGAAGTTAGAAAAATGAAGGAAAGAAGAAAAATAGCTTAGGTAGAAAAAAATGGTAAAAGCAAAAATAAGAAACAAAGAAAGGGGAAGTAGCACAAACAAGCAATAAGACAGCAGCAACTAACAAAAAAAAGGAGAAAGAAAGAAAATAAAAAACAAGGAAAAACAGCCTTTCCTCTTAGGCCCCTGAGGGGCTTCTCAGGTTGCCGGTGTACATCAATTACCCTGCAACTTGCCCTTTGCAGGGTTTCAATTTTTTTTTCTTTATATTTTTTTCTTCTGCATTCAAAAAATTTGAGGTCCCCATAAACCCCCACCCCTCTCACTCCACTCCTCCCACATTAACAACCTTTTCCATCATCGTGGCACATTCTTTGCATTTGGTGAATACATTTTGGAGCACTGCTGCACCACATGGATAATGGTTTACATTTTAGTTTACACTCTCTTTCAGTTCACACAGTGGACCATGTCAGGACATACAATGTCCAGCATCTGTTCTTGCAGTACCACCAAGACAACTCCAAGTCCTGAAAATGCCCCCACATCATATCTCTTCTTCCCTCTCCCTATCCTCAGCAGCTACCATGGCCACTTTCTTCACACAATGCTACAATTTCTTCCATTACTAATCACAATAGTTCCATAGTAGAACACTAATAAGTCCACTCCAGCCCATACTTTTCCATCCTGTGGATCCTGAGATGGTTATGTCCATTTCCTCTCTAAATCAAGAGGGGGCTTAGATTCCACATGGATGATGGATACAATTTTCCTGCTTGCATTTGTAGGCACTCTTGGCTCCCTGGTGTGGTGGTTGACCTTCTTCACATCCCTATTAGCTGAGTTGGGTTTTAGTGAGTAAAATAATGAGAAAAAAAAGAACGTTTGTTTTAAAAAAATAAGATATCCAAGAAAAGCTAATACAAAAATAATGTCTACATATTCATGGTAATAAAATATCAGCTGTATGCCTGATAACTCGGTGGATCATTATTCCAAGAAGAACCAGGAATCAAACCAGAGACCTCATATGCAAGGGGATTCCTCCACTGGGCTAAACTGTCCCCTTAAGTTAGTTATCCTTTCAGAAAGCTATCTGCTCCCTTTCCCTTGGGCAGGTTAGATTTCTACCAGTTTGCCAGAGTCCTGCTGATTAGGCACCTGTCTGTCCCTACCACTTGTCTAATATAATTCCTTTCTAATTTCTGGGCAGCTGGATATGACAACCTGGCTGAGGAGATCCTCCCTTCCTTCTACCTGTCAGGTAGGGGCCCCTTCCGATATTCAGAGGGGACTCAGCTGGCCAAACTCACCAAAAAGACCACTCTCCACCCTCCAGAGCCCTCTTCCTGCCAGGGAATGCCTCTTCATACTCTGTTCAGAGCAGTGAACCAAGGTCTTCATCTAGGTTATTTGCCCTGAGAGCAGGGTATATGTGCTGCTTCCAGCCAAAGGATTGAGCAACTCACAGTTTTTCTTTGGCTTCTTTATCTTTCCAGTACCCTCCTAGATGACTCAGAGAACCTTCCCATTCTCTCTATATATCCAAAGCAGTTCCTTCAGATAGGTCTCTGGCCCTCTCTGCTCCTTTGTTGGGAAAGGGTCAGACTCTGTCTCCCCCCAGCACCATTTTCCTGGAACTGGCCCCTTCACTTCTTAACATCTATTGTTTAAAAATGAATTGGAGGAAAGTAGATGTAGCTCAGGGGTTGAGTGCCTGCTTCCTATGTATGAGGTCCTGGGCTCAATCCCCAGTACCTCCCCCCACCAAAAAAAAATTAGATCTGTGACAATTAACATAGTCAAAATTGATTATTTCCTGATTAAAAAGCCTGGTCCTTCTCCAATATTTCCTCTATCAATAGGTGACACCACAAGCTCAGGGTTTATATTTGCTCTCTTTCTTTCCCTGAAATAGTATGTGCAATCTTTTAACCAGACCTGTAAACTCAAACTTAAGCTTTCAAATATGACCTCTCCTGATTACCCTCTCTGCCACTAGTCTAAATCATTATCCTCTCTTTTTTAAACTATTTTAATGACCTATTAAATGGTGTGCTTTATTTAACCTGATTTGTTGTCTATATTCTACACAGAATCTGCAGTAATATTTTGGAAACATGAATGAAATTATATCTCTCTCCTTACTCAGAATGATTCATTGGCTTCCTATCATAGAGTAAAACCCAAATACCTAGTTTACAAGGCCCTACCTAATATGTACCCTGTCATAGTCTCTGGCTTTTTATCCTTAAGGATCTTTTGTCTCCCTACTAACTCTGATTCCATCCCTCTGGCCTTCTTGTATTCTTTCAAACTGCAATGGTCATTCCAGTCCAAGGGTCTTTTTAATTTTATTGTTTCTGTCTGTACTATCTTTTCTAGACCTCTACTTGTCTTGTTTCTTTACTTCATTCATGTCTTTACTCATCTGTCATCATCTCAGAAAGGTGACACCTTCCTCCTAGTTAGCCCACCTCGCTAGCTGATCTCTTTGATCTCTTATCATGTTTGGGTTTTGTGTGTGCAATTTATCACTATCTTAAAACATATCATAGATTTAGGTATGGATTTGCTTATTTCCCATATTTTCCACTAGAAAATAAGCTAGAAACACAAGGATCATAATTTGCTAAGTTATTTCTCTTTCCCTGTCTTTGGACAAGGCACTTAAAAAAAAACATTTGTTGAATAAAATAATTAAATGCTTGCCCTGTCACATGCACTTTGCTATATATTTATATAATAAGTAAATAAAATATGGTCTTTTAGGGAGCTCACAACCTAGCAGGAGGTCTTATTGTAAAAAATATTGTGGACATCATCATCCCAGTCCAAAGGATGGAAGAATAAAACATGAATTAGAGTGGACTTACCGCTACTCTACTATGGAACTATTGTGACTCTAGCAATGGGAGAAATTGTATCATTGGTGTGGAGACAGTGGCCACAGTAGTTGCTGAGGAAAGGGAGAGGGAAGAAGAGATGTGATGTGGGGGCATTTTCAGGACATGGAGTTGTCCTAAATGATATTTCAGGGACAGATCCTGGACATTATATATCCTGTCATAACCCACTGAATGTACTGGGGGAGAGTGTAAACTACAATTTAAGCTATAATCCATGTGGTGCAGCAGTGTATTCACCAATGTATTCATCAAATGCAATGAATGTGCCACAATGATGAACGAGGTCGTCGATGTGGGAGGAGTGGGGATGGGGTAGGGTTGGGGTATGTGGGAACCTCATAGTTTTTACTGTAACATTTTTTTGTGATCTATGTATCTTTAAAAAAAGACAATTTAAATTTTTTTAAAGAAATTCCTCTATAAAAACAAAATAAAAAAACAACATTGTAGTATTTCCTCTTTATTTTACCTCATCACACTTTAGCATTGTAAAACACTGTCCATGTTTATTTGTTTTGTTTTGTTCTTTTTGTTTTAAAGCACTAAAGCATAATTTTGTAATTAATAAACTCAAAGGTCTTTCTCAGATAATAGCCTAAAGTCATAACTTTCTTTAGTATATAATTATAATTATTTTAAATTTGTTCTTTCAATATTTCATATTTAAGGACCTCTGTGTCTCAAGATGTGTGCTTAAAATTGTTACAAAAATATTAAAAAGATAATGCGAATACAGTGTTTACAAAGAAAAAACACTTTTAAAACATTTGAATTGCAAAGTGATAAATTTATTTAATACTTGTTTTGTACAGCATGGTATAAAATATCCAGGCCAAAAAATAATTAAGCGCTGACTATGGAAGTGATGTCTAATTTCCCAGAGGAGGCAGTATGGTTGAAGGATGATAAGAGTTAGTGTTAAAGGCAAGGCTGACTGTATCCTGGCACATGTCCATTTTACTTGGTCAGTACCCAAGGAGTACAGGTTGTTTTATTTCTCAAATATATCCCATAGTTACAGGAAGTAGATAAATATTTCCAAATGCCCTTCAGTGTGATAAACATGGTGAAATTATAAAATCCTTGACTTATCTATGTGAGATTGAGCTTGAGAGAAACTATAAAGTTCTGAAGTCTGATATTAATATCTATAACTTCACAGCAGTGTGTGAAACTAATCTGTCCTTGGCCTTTTCTCAAACCTCTTGATGTAATACTGTTGGGTATCTTCTAAATATACCTGGAAACCAACTACTTCTCACCACTTCCTCCACTCTCACCCTAATCCTAGATACCATTAATTCTTGGTGGAAAGTTTGTAATATTTTCTGATATTATCCTCCACTTCTAGGCCCATGATAGGATTGCTCTTCTGTTTTCCATTTGAAGTTAGACATGATCATGTGACTTATTTTGGGCAATGAAATGTAAATGGTCGTGATACAGTAACCTCCCTGTGGGAGCTTTGAGAACTGGTGCATGTTTTCCTACATTCCCCTTTTCTGCCACACTTATTGTAGAACTGTCAAGGCAGAGATTCTGCCTGATAGAGCTACCCTGTGACGATGATGAGCAGAGGACTCTATTCTCTTACTCCACTTCAGGTGTGGTTGCCTCCCATTTTTTAGTAAAACATTCCAGGCATGCTCTCTACTCTTGAGACTTTGCCCTGGTTCCTTCCTTTTCCAGAAATGCACTTTTGTCCAACATTCCCAGAGGAGCACTCCTGTACTCCTTCTAAACTTTTCTTAAATATCACCTATTCAATGAGGGTTATTCTCCCCATTTTTTCCAATTTGCAATTCCTCCTCAAAATTCACCATCCTCATAAATCTGATCTATTTTTCCTGGCACTATCACTAACATCACATAATTTGTTACTTTATTATGTTTATAGTTGGCTGTCAACTTTCTACTCTAAAATTTAAGCTTCACAAGGACAAGGATTTTTTTGCCTGTTTTTCTCAGTGCTGCGTTGCCAGGGCTTTATGAGACCTTGCCTCCTAGGATAGCAAAAACTATCCACTGAATGGATTAATGATTAAAAAAATGAATGAATATAATATTATGAGAATTTACTTTAAGTTCATGCAATTTTACATGCCTCAACAAATATTTGTTTAAGTAGAATATCTCTGAAACATTGAAAAAGCTATGATTTTTAAATAGGAGAAGTAATATAAGCGTAAGTGTGTATGTGCATGGATTTCTGTTTATGAAAGGGGTATATATTAAAAATAAGTCTTAGAAAAATTGATCTTTACTTATATTGTGTGATACTGAAAATTGGGACATTGCCAAGGGAATGAGAAGATGTTTTGCCTGGTTTGAGAAAACAACTGAGAAAAAGTGGCATTTAAAAGATGGGGTATAGAAAAATAATGGGGTAATGGAAATAAGACTGACATGTAATAGAATAAACAATGCCTATGTTATCAATTATGAATTGGTCTTCTCTACCAAAATAAATTGTCTAATCAAAAATTATTTCTAAAACTACGTAGCTGATATTTTTTCCAGATTCATTGTCCCTGCTAAGTCTACCCTTATTATGCTTAGTAAAAAGAAAACATCTCTAAGTATTTTTGTTTTTTTTATTCATTTAAAAAAATATTACATTCAAACAATATGAAGTCCCATTCAACCCCACCGCCCCCACCCCCCACTCCCCACACAGCAACACTCTCTCCCATCATCATGACACATCCATTGCACCTGGTAAGTACATCTCTAAGTATTTTTGTAATCCTTCTTCTTTTAAATTCCTTCTTCTCCCCAAATTCTCATTTCCTTTGACAGGAAGTTTGTAGTTTCTGGGAAAACTCTTGGAAAAAAGATCACTCAGTAATTGAAAATAATAACAAATCCTTAGGTGAACAACTCTTATGTGTCTCTAGGATTCTCAGAAAAGGAACTTAAGGAATAAGGGAAAATATGATATATCCTTTCTCATTCAGAGTTAAAAATTATTTTCTAACAGTTTATGACAACTTTAAATGAGCTTGCATAAATAAACTCTGGCGTTTTTTGAAACTAGATCTCTTGGGCTCTATTTGACTGACAGATAATTCTTTCATTACAAGTGAGGAAGCTGAAATCCAGTCAATAAATTGTTTAGTTCATGATGGTGATAACATATCCAGTGTCAGAGTTAAAAATAGAACCCAAATTTATGTAATTCTGGTGGACAATTTATCATGCCATATTGTTTTCAAAATATATTAGCTAAAAATGGCATGTGGTTTTGTATGACATGCCTTATTATTTTTACTAACTCACTGTTAAGGGTCATCTTTTAAATAGTAAGCTTGTTGCTATCTAATAGGATTTTAGAGCTGAACATGGATATTTAGAAGAGCAAAATGAATGCACATAATCTTTACAACCACATAGACAACATGTGGTTATACATACATGGCCAATTAAATTTTAAAAAATATGTTTTTCCAATCCCAATCTTGGAGAACTACTTCAGGGAAACTTCAAAAAAATGAAGACTTTCACTTACTAGTTTTGATAGATTGCACAATTTCTGAAAACTAGGGTATAATTTGGAATAGCTTTTACTTAAAAACAGGAAAAAGACATATTTGTCTTTTCCTTGTGGTTGATGATTAAACTTTTAAACTATTAAAATATTAACTAACTAGGAGCCAATTTTTAGCCATTTTGAAGATGAGAGTTCTTAAAAAGAATCACATCAATAATTGTGTTAAACAATGAAAGTGAGTTGCTCAAAACAGCCCAAAATAAAATAGAACCATGGATAAGAGCACTTTTTTTTCACTCATGCATAAACCAATGTAAAACAGGTAGCATTCATATTAATAAGAATAAATTGTTAGTTTTGTCTGAGAGTATGATGACTTTTTTTTTTAGCAAGAGAAACAGAGAGTTTATGAATGAAGTGCTAAAGACATATCCATACTCTATTATACATTTTATATCCTTTGTTGGGGAATGTGGTGGTTTGGAGCTATGTACCGCAAAACACATGTTCTTAAACTTAATCCGTTCCTGTTCATGTGAACCCTCTAATTGATGATGAGGCTACTTCAGTTAAGGTGTGGCACAACTGAATCAAGACGTGTCTTAATCCTATTACTGGAGTCGTTTATAAGAAGAATGAAATTCAGACACATATACAGAGAGAAAGCCATGGGTAGAAAGTAGAAGTGAATAGAAGGTCTATGGACACTTGGGGGGAATGCCCATGTTAAGGCATCTTAAGCAAGGATTGGGTTTTGAACTTCTACCTTTTATTGACTTTTCAGTAGGGTTCAGAGTCTTCCAGATCCTCCTATTAATGAATTTTTCTTAGCACAATATTTCTGAAAATGAATGAGAAAGTAGTCATGACAGTAGCTCATGCTAAAGTCTTACTTTGAGTGCACTGACATTCCCTGAATGGCAACTATTTCAACTATTTCTCAATTAGGGAGAAATTCTTGTGCATACCTCCCTCTTTGAAAGAACCTATCAATACACTATTACGACTTATGTGTGTTCTTTCATTTGAAGTAGCTGCTAGGATGTGGGCCAATTTCTCTACCATTTCCTCAGAGAGAATTTTTTTTTTCACTCTTTGGCTGAGCCTCAGTCAGGTTTCATACATCAAAAACAAAAGAAACAATTAAAAAATAAAACAAACATGAAAGAGTTGATTGAATTATATTTGATTATTTTTAGAGCAGATGATTGGTTTTAGTTTGAGCTGTCTCAGCCCACTCACTCCTGATTTCAAATAGTCCTGATATTATTCCTCCATCCAAGAAACTTCTAGTCAAGGCTGTCTTATCTTGGACCACTCATAAATTACTGGTTAAGGCTTATAAAATTAACCATTTCTTCCCACATAGTCTCTGCTTAAAAATCGAAACACAACAATACTTAGAATTTACTACTTATATCACTGAGTTCAAAGGAGGTTAGAGCTCTTAAATATTCCTTCAACCTTTGCATTTTGCAAACTCTTACACCTGCAGTTCACATCATATTTTAATTGTACGTCCCAATCATAGTCAAAATGCTTCTCATTTGTCGTTGAAGTAGTTTAGATAAATTAAAGCTCAAAATATTTAATGGTTTGCTCCAGTAATGAGGAAAATAATTTTCCCAAGAGCATATTCTATTGATGGCATGTTCTCCCTGGTATAGTAAAACTCTCTCATTAGGAGACTGACAACACCACTAAACAGGTTGCTTAGTAATAAAACTACTTGCCATTACTTTCTATGTTTGCTCCAAAACTTGAAGTCAAATTATAACATATTTAGAGAATATTAAAATATTCTGACCCTTGATATCACTAGCTTTCTTTTGAAATATTGCATTACGAATATGAAAAAAAGTCAATTTTTAAGTTATCAAAATTGTAAATTATATTCAAGTGAGAAAATAGGTAAAAATCTCTGTGTATTTCAAGCCATTGTAAATTTAATATTAGATATCAGAAAATAGAGATCAGAGTTATGTTCTAATAATATACAGAATGAAAAGATTTACTCAAATAAATTATTCATGCTATAAAATTCTTAAATGTTTCTTTAAACTAAATTTAAATCATCAAATAACTGATGAATTAAAAAACAATTTGGCTATTTGGGGTCTAATGCCCTCCCAAATAAATTTCATAGTTAGTTTTTCCAGTTTATTAAAAAATGCTGTGTTGATTTTTATTGGGATTGCATTAAATCTGTAGCTTGGTTTGGGTAAGAAAGACAGCTTTATGATATTTAGTCATCCTATCCATGAATAGGGAATATTCTTCCATTTATTTAAGTCTTCCTTGATTTTCTTGAACAGTGTTATGCAGTTTTCTGTGTAAAAATCGTTTACATATTTAGTTAGATTTATTCCTAGATATTTGATTTTTTATTTACTATTGTAAATGGTATTTTTTCTTGATTTCCTCCTCGGATTGCTCATTATTAGTGTTCAGAAATGCTACTGATTTTTGCACAAGGATCTTATAACCTGCTACTTTACTGAACTCATGTTTAAGTTCTAGAAGCTTTGTTGTAAATTTCTCGGGCCTTTCTATGTATAGGATTATGTCTTCTGCAAATAGTGCAACACAATGTTAAGTAGGAAGGGTGATGGTGGGCATCCTTGTCTTCTTCCTGATCTTAAAGGGAAAGATTTTGGAATTTCACCATCGTATATGATGTTAGCTGTGGGTTTTTTTTATATATATCCTTTATCATGTTGAGAAAGGTTCCTTCTATTCTTCTTTTTGGTGGTGTTTTTATCAGGAAAGAGTGTTGTATTTTGTCAAATGCTTTTACTGCATCTATAGACACGATCATGTTATTTTTTTCATTTGATCTGTTTATGTGGTGTATTACATTGATTTATTTTCTTACGTTGAACCATCTTTGCATACCAGGGATGAAACCCACTTGGTCATTACATATGATTCATTTGATATGTTGTTGAATACAATTAGCAAGTATTTTGCTGAGGATTTTAGCATCGAGGTTCATTAGACTGATTTAACTGTAGTTTTCCTTTCTTGTAGTGTCTTTGTTTGGCTTTGGTGTTAGGGTAAAGTTGGCATCAAAGAATGAGTTAGGTGATGTTCCTTCTATTTCAATTTTTTTTGGAAAAGTGTAAGCAAGACTGGTGTTACTTCTTTCGTGAATGTTTGGTAGACTTCACCTATGAAGCTGTCTGGCCCTGGGCAATTCTTAGATGAGAGGTTTTTTAATGATTGATTCTTTTTCTTTACTTGTGATTGGTTTGTTGAGATCATCAATTTCTCCTTTCATCAATTTAGGCTGCTTATGTGTTTCTAGGACTTACCAATTTCCTCTAAATTTTCCTTCTTGTTGGCATATAGTTTTTCAAAGTATCCTCATATAATACTCTTTATTTCTTTGAGGTCAGTGGTGATATCCTCTTTCTCATTTCTTATTTTTTGTATTTGCAATTTCTCCTTTTCTTTGTTAGTCTAGCTAAGGCTTTGCCCATTTTATTGATTATCTCAAAGAAAAATGAAATCAGAGGAATCACACCTGATGTTAAAACATACTACAAAGCTATAGTGTTCAAAATGACATGGTATTGGCACAAGGACAGACATACTGCCGAATGGAACTGAACTCAGAGTTCTGATACAGATCCTTTCATATACAGTCATCTAATATTTGACAAAGCCACCAAGCCCACTGAACTGGGAGAGAATGGAGTCTTCAACAAATGTTACTTGGAGAACTGGATATCCATATGCAAAAGTATGAGAGAGGAATACAACTTAACCAAAAATCAATGCAAGATGGATCAGAGATCTAAATACAAGAGCCAAGACTATAAAGACCTTGGAAGACAATGTAGGGAAGGATCTTGTAATAGGAAATAGTTTCATGAACTTCACACCCAAAGCACAAGCAGTGAAAGAAAAAATAGATAAATGGGACCTCCTTAAAATTACAGCCATTAGCACCTCAAAGGAGGTTATCAAGAAAGTGAAAAGATAGCATACCCAATGGGAAAAAAATCTTTGGTAACCATATATTTGATGAGAGCCTAATATCCAGCATATATAAAGAAATCCTATATCTCAAAAATAAAAAGATAACCCATTTTAAAAATAAACAAGAGGTTTGAACACATGCTTCTCCAAAGTAGAGGTACGAATGGCTAAGAAGCACATGAAAAGATGCTCAACATCACTAACTATTAAGGAAATGCAAACTAAAACTACAATGAGATACCATCTTACACCTTTTAGACAGGTGTTGGAGAGGATTTGGAGGAATGGGAACCCTCATGTACTGTTTGTGGGACTGTAGAAAGATCCAGTCATTGTATAGGACACAGTGGCAGTTTTTTGGTGGTTCCTCAAAAAACTAACTATAGATTTGCCATATGACCCCACAATTCCACTGCTGGGTGTATACCTAGAAGAACTGAAAACAAGGACGCAAACTGATATATGCATGCCAATTTTAATAACAGCATTATTCACTTTTGCCAAAAGTTGGAATCAACCCAAAAGCCCATCAAGAGATTAATGGATAAACAAAATGTGGTATATATATACAATGGGAGACAACTCAGCTGTAAGAAGGAATACGCTACTAACACACGGGATAACATGGACGAATCTTGATGCTCTTATGTTGAGTGAAGCAAGCCAAGCATTGAAGGACAAATATGACATGACATTTCTGATATGAATTAAGCAAATCAAGCTGTCTCAGAGAGCTAGAGACTGGACAATAGACTTACAGGAAATAGGAAGTAAGAGGAAGGTTATGAGCCAATGCCCACATGGGTGAAATCTAAGGTAGAGTGAACGTAAATAGTTGTGCAGTGAAGGGATAACATGGTGGTGTAGGGATATTATTGGGTTGGGCTTTGTAGGCTTGAAGAGGGCTAGGGTTGGGATAATGGGTCAGATGGTCCATGAAATTAAGGGGGTTGGGGAGGGGAGCAGGTGAACACAAGAGATTGTCAGGTACATGGTTGAAACTATAATGTTGAGAAAACTCTTTAGAAAATATAAGGAAAAGTTACTGCTTTAAGGTGTTTGATGGGGGGCATCTGGTACCAGGTGCACCTGGAGCACCAATCTAGGGAGTATGTGAGGGCTCATCTGTCATAGTGTGTTATATCAGTGGGTAGAGACCATACAATGAAACCACACAATGTGTTGTACCCCCATCCTGGGGAAGCCTGATATTCTCAACCAGAGGGAAGGATGTCTCTTGAAAGCATGGGTAGCTCCCAATGGGGGAGGACATACTAGTGTGTCAAGCCCTCAGCATTGCTGCAAGTATATATGAATCTTGCCCTTTAAGCAGTGAAACTTGGGTGTCACTGTGGGCTTTGAGGGGAGGAGGAAAGAAG